>NC_057803.1:337511870-337546944 GCF_018294505.1 Triticum aestivum
GGATGTACGAGCGTCGGGCCGGATGTTCGGGCCTTCCCGAGACGCCAGATGTCCGGGCGCTGGGGCCGGATGTCCGGGCTGGAAGGGTCCAGCCTTGTTGCTCTCTGGAATGGCAGGGTACGAATTTCCGGGCTGGAGGCTGGATGTCCGGGGTCTCGGGACGCGCCGGATGTCCGGGCCCTGTAGACTTGGCCGCTGGCTCCTTGCTGTTAGTGACACTTCCAGGGGCCGGATGTCCGGGCCAGGGCCCGATGTCCGGGTCCTGGGAGTTGTCTCCATCTTCTTTCGTTGTCTCTTCCATGCTTCCCTCGCGGATGGTGTAGTTCTTCCTCGGCGCTTGCACTCCTCCTCATCATCCGTAGTGTTCCTAAAACACCTATGCATGCACACGAGAGGGGTGTCAAGTAGTATACCATCCTCGAAGGGGTCAACTAAGCACGTGTAAAGGAGATGATTCACCTTTGGGTATGTCAAGTAGATGTCGCACGTGTCACTCGCCAAACGGACTCTTCACATGGTGATGTCCATAGGATGCTCCGCATCAAAACTCAACATCAACAAGCACCCCATGGTCTTCAACATTGGTGACCTCGTGTGGCTACACCTTCGCAAGGACCGCTTTCCACAAGAACGCAAGTCCAAGCTTCAACCACGAGCGGATGGACCCTTCAAGATGCTTGCACGCTACAGCGACAATGCCTACAAGATCGACATTCCACGCGACAAGTACTCCTTGAGCGACATCTTCAACGTCAAAGATGATGCGGAGCATCCCAAGGCCATCGCCATGGGCCGAACTACATCTCCTTCAACACCTCTTGGACCCATGACACAAGCACGTGCAAGAGCTCTTGAAACCGAGGTGACATCTCTCCTCTCACATTTCCACTTTGATGCACATGAGACATGGCTACTACCTCCTACAGATACTTTGTGCATGCTCTGGTACCATGGAAAAGCTAAGGAGCAAGGAGAAGAAGAAGAGGAAGATGGACGTGAAGCCAGAGACAATGAAGAAGAACTACTCCTAATCTCCAGGCTCCGGATGACCGACGAACACCGGACGTCCGATGACATCCAGGCTCCGGACGTCCGGCCGCCTCCGGACGACCGACGCTCCCACTCCTGAGCCAAAACCAACGGACATCCGACGCCCAACGGACGACCGAAGCCCAGACGTCCGACTGAAGACCACCCGAGCCGAAACTACGGACATTGGACATGCATCAGACGTCCGGAACCTCGCGAGCCTCCGGACGACCGGTGACCCCCGGACGTCCGATGCTTGTGCGCTGATGCGTGTTGGGCCGCAGCCCATGTACCCCTTCGCCCCCTCTTTTGCACTAAGACTATATATACTCCACCTATTCCTTCTAGCTAGGGTTAGCAAAGGTTTAGCTCATGTTTGTGTGAGAGCTTTGGTCATCCACTTGGTTACCTTCTCCACGGAGATTCTAGCCTCCACCGGAGAAGATGCCCCAAGCGGATTCAAGACCCCTTTTAGGAAAGAACTCAAGACCTCCTCACGGAGAAGACCGTTACCATTGTGTTGTCCCTAGTTGATCGTGTACCATGTATCGTTCCATGTATTCGAGGATCTAGCACATGTGTGACTTATTCATGTTGGTTTGAGTGTTCCTCTTCGTTTCCCCTTTGTGTTTCTCTTGTTTTCCCCTTTGTGTTCTTCGTGTTCTTCACGGGATTCCGCTCCTTTCATGAAAGATGGGCCGATTAGGGTTCCACCCTACATCATCTTGGTATCATGAGCCACGTTGATCACGATTTATGAGCCTCCTCGTTGTGTTTCTAGCCCTGTTTTGTTGTTTTTTGTCCTAATTCAAAAATTTCCACACAAAAATAGCCCCAATTTTTTTTGTAATTTGTTAGTGTGTTGAGATTTTGTTGGTTTGGATCCATGGATTTGCTTCGTTTTGAGTGGATCTAGCTTTTCCACCCTTTCCCCACCGTTTTCCATCCATGAAATCCTCCGGATTTGACCATTTTCGCCATCTCCACGTCGAACCCTAGCTGTTCATCCCTTGCCCGAAAATCGCCCAGGCACCGGACGTCCGACCCAGCCCGGACGTCTGATGACCGGACGACCTGCCCAGCCCGGACGTCCGACCGACCCCGACGAAACTGAAATTATTTCAGTGTAGTCACCACCACCGCCCCACATTTCGGCATACGCACTCCCACCACCATTACACCATCACCACTTCCGCATACCACCACCATTTGGACTGTTTCGCTCTCCGACACGTGTTGCCACTTCGATCTTTGAGAATTTGAGTTGCGGTTCCGTATCCTTTTGTGTTTCGGCTATCTAGGTACGTTTCAACATCAACATCACCGCCGCTCATCTTGGCCACGGACGCGTCATCAACAACGACTACATCTTGGTATTCGACAAACCACTTTGACACCATACCGTAAACAAGACCGGTAACCTCGTCTTGGTATTGGACATATCACTCTTGCCATTACACTGATAGCCATCATAGCCTTACTCCTTTGTGTTGCTTACCCATCGAGACTAGCCATTGAGTATTGCCGTCAACGAGACTTGTGCACATTAGTGATCATACTTCCCATAGCATACATACATCATTGTTGCATATATTGGTATCATCTCTTGTGTCACAAAGTTGTCATCGCATACACAATTGCTATCTTGGTTCGTCAAGCATCGCATAAGAAAAGAGCTCCAACATGAAAGAGCCAAACAAGCTTTTAAGCAAATAGGAAAGATAAGCAAAGAGCTTTTAAGCAAGAACCATAGCATCATACAACATTAAGATTGTCATATTCGATCATCTTGGATCATATCATAGAAACACCTTGCATAAAGCATGCTTGGGATAGAAGTCGTTGCATTTTTGCTAAGTAGGTTGTGCACAAGTTCTTGTATCCGCCTATTGTGCAATCGTGCTAGCGTCTCTCTAGTGTTGTGCAACAAGAGCATTTTTGTGGCTTCCACATTTTGGCTCACCCTTGGTTGCACGACCCAACTTATCTTTTTGCATGTGTATTTCCTTGTACATTATATGCTTGGTCTACTTGTTACATTGCATCTTGCAAATCTTTTCCAACATTATTGAAGCTCACTAACAATTGCATCAAATTTTGTGCCACCATCCTAACCAAGCTCCACAATAAGATGTTACTTGTGTAGGTGTGAGAAACCGACAAGAGATAGTACCAATTGTCCTATTTCCTTGTCCTACATTGGAGTGATCATCGATCCACTTTCATCTTTGGTCAAGGTACATTTGGTATTAGTTCTTCTCTTTCTACACTCACATTTGTCTTGGAATGATGGATATGCCTAGTACTTCTACCAACCCACTCTTCATGGAGCAAGACGACGACATGAACTCCTTCGTCATCAAGAGTCACCTCTTTGGTGCACAACGTGCTTTGCATCAAGAGCAACAAGCTATGAGTGAACGCATCGACAACCTCGCCGCCGACTTGCGAGTCTCCAAGCAATGTACAAGGAACTACTTGGACCATATGCTCGACGATCACAAGCAAGAGAATGACGCAAGAATGGATGATATTCGTGCTTTGTTGCTCAACCGCTCTTCTTCCACTTCAAGAAGGAGCCGTTCAAGCCGCCACTCCGACTTCACCCTCTCAGACTCAAGTACACCAACATCGAACACTCTACGCCGTGCCGCGCGCAACGATCGTCAAGCAAGCCTCAATACTCTACACGACACGGATTCTCAAGAGCGCCGACAACATCAAACTCAAGAGGCCTTTGCGCTAGCACGAGAAGGGCAACGACAACGCCAACATGAAGAGGAAGAGCAAGCGCGTCTACACCAAGTTGCACAACATGCCGAGGCACAACGTCAAGAACAACAACTCCGTGAAGCTCAAGAACTTGCCGCGCAACAAGCTCTAAGCGATTCAAGTCGAGCCGTAGCCGATCGAGGCCGACAAGCTCGTGAACATGCAGAAGCACTTCACGAAGAAATTCAAGAAAGGAGATTTCAAGCTCGCGTGCATCGTCAAGTTCCTCAAGCTCCTCCTCGAGCTCGACAAGCTCCTCCACAAGCTTGCCAAGAATATCGCGTTCATCAAGAGAAAGACGACAATGGAAATCCTCCACGACAAGAGCAACATGAAGTTGACAACCCTGCTCACCAACCTACTACAACCGCGACCTCTTCAAGAAACTCCAACTACTCAAACAAGGAACCAAGAGCGTTGAAGAGTACTACAAGGAGATGGAGATTGCCATGATACAAGCCAATGTCATGGAAGATGATGAGCACACAATGGCACAATTCTTGAATGGACTCAACCATCCTATCAAGAAGATCACTGAATTCCAACCATACTCGAACCTAATCGAGCTAGTGGACGAAGCTACCAAAGCGGAACTTCAAGTGCAAGATGATTTCAAGTATGCCAAGTTCTCATCAAAGTCATACGGCTTCTCCAACAACCAAGCTTCAACGACTCCAACACCGACTACCAAGCCTTCTACTAGCACCATTGACAAGTTGAGTTCCAAGAAAGCTTCGTCAACTCCAAATCATCCTCCTACTACGAGAAAATTCAAGCCGAAAGCTTCATCATCATCAAATCCAACTGATGAGACCGTCAAGACAAGTTCCTTCAAGTGTTTCACTTGCGGAGGCCGAGGCCACAAGTCCTACGAGTGCACCAACAAGCGGACGATGATCCTCAACGACGACGACACTTACGACTCAATGAGTGAAGAAGAAATGGATGCCATCGAGCAAGTCGCCATGCACCGCCAAGTGAACAATGAAGAGGAACAAGTCTTTTGCGATGAAGATTCAAGTCCCGCCATTGTTGTCTCCACGGTCTTGACTCTCCAACATCATCAAGAAGAAGACCAAAGATGCCATATCTTACATACCAAGGCTAGCATCAATGGAAGATCCGTCAAGGTCATCATCGATGGAGGAAGTTGTCATAATCTCGCAAGTGAAGAACTTTTCTCCAAGCTACAATTGCCGAAGACGAAGCATCCACATCCATACAAAGTGCAATGGCTTAGAGACTCTGGCACCATCCAAGTCGAGCACCGAGTACAATTCTCCCTCAAAATTGGCGCCTACGAAGACACCTTGGAGTGCGACGTCATTCCAATGACCGTTTGCCATATTCTCCTTGGACGCCCATGGAAATTTGATAGAGGAGTCATCTACAATGGCCGAACGAACCACTACATCTTCAAGATGAAGGGCAAGGAGTACGTCCTCCGTCCAATGTTGCCAAGTCAAGTGCTTGTTGACAAGCAAGCCACCATCGTGGAGATCATAGTGAGAGGGTGAGTCACCAAAAAGAGAGTAAGCGCCACAATCCCAAATCGAACACCTCCACGATGAGCGAAAAGAAGAATTAGTCCTATTTGCCACTAAAAGTGAGATAAGAGGAGTGTGTGAGAACCCATCTAGTGTCCTACACTACATACTTGTGTGCAAGGGCAATGCACCACAAACTAACACTCCTCACACTCTTCCTCTAGTGTTGTCTTCTCTTTTGCAGGAATTTCACGATGTTTTCCCCGACGAGCTACCTCCGAGACTACCTCCACTACGAGGCATTGAGCGCCGCCTCGACTTCATCCCCGGAGCACCGCTTCTGAACAAAGATCCCTACCGCGTCAACCCCGAAGAAACCAAAGAAATACAAAGGCAAGTAAAGCATCTCATAGACCATGGACATGTGCATGAAAGTTTGAGCCCTTGTGCTGTCCCGGTCATTCTTGTGCCAAAACGAGACGGTAGCTTTCGCATGTGCTACGATTGTAGACCTATCAATGCTATCACCGTTCGCTATAGGTATCCCATTCCACGCCTTGACGATATGCTTGATGAACATAGTGGTGCCACAATCTTTTCTAAAATTGACCTTAAGAGTGGTTACTATCAAATCCGCATACAAGAGGGTGATGAATGGAAAACCGCTTTCAAAACCAAGTTTGGCTTGTATGAGAGGTTAGTTATGCCTATGGGTCTTTCGAAAGCACCAGGCGCTTTTATGCGTCTTATGAATCATGTCTTTTGCCCTTACATTGGTATATTTGTTGTGGTCTACTTTGATGATATCCTTGTTTATAGAAAATCTCTTAGAGATCATGTCACCCATGTTCGAACCGTTTTGTAAACTCTTCGAAAAGAGCACCACTATGCTAATATGGAGAAATGCCTTTTTGGCGTTGACAAACTTGTTTTCTTGGGTTTTGTTGTTTCCTCTAAGGGTGTTCATGTTGATGAGTCCAAGATCAATGCTATAAAGACTTGGCCACAACCAACCAATTTGCAACAAGTGCGTAGCTTTCTTAGCCTTGCGGGTTTCTATCGTTGCATTGTGAAGGATTTTAGTACCATTGCTTCGCCTTTGCATGCTTTGAGAAAGAAGAATGTGCCTTTTGTTTGGGGACCATCCCAAGATACCGCATTCAATGAGCTTAAGAATTTGCTTACTCATGCTCCCGTGCTTGCTTTACCCAACTTCGAAAAACCCTTTGAGATTCATTGCGATGCTAGTGGTAATGGCATAGGAGGCATGTTAACGCAAGAGAAGCGCCCCATAGCTTACTTTAGCGAGAAACTCTCCGGCGCGCAACTCAATTACCCCATCTATGACAAAGAGCTATATGCTTTAGTCCGCATTTTGCATGAATGGGAACATTACCTTCGTCCCCGTGAGTTTATCATTCATACCGATCATGAGACTCTGAAGTATCTTAAGGGCCAAACCAAGTTGAACAAGCGTCATGCTAAATGGAGTGAATTTATTGAGTCTTATATCATCGAGTACATCAAAGGTAAGGAAAACATTGTAGCGGATGCTCTTTCTTGCATATGCATGCTTGTTACTCAACTTGAATTGGATGTCATTGGTTTTGAGCATATCAAAGACTTGTATGAGCATGACCGTATGCCAAGTGTTTGATGCATACTTCTTGGGAATGCTATTACATCAAAGATGGATATCTTATGAGAGCTAACAAACTTTGCATCCCCGAGTCTTCTCTTAGTTTGTTGCTTTTGCAGGAATCTCATGGAGGAGGCTTAATGGGACATTTCGGACGCGACAAGACGTTCTATACGCTCTCGAAGAACTACTTTTAGCCCTAGATGTTTTGGGACGTCAATCGCTTCACCAACCGATGCTCTACATGTTGCAAAGCTAAGTCCAAAGCTCAATCTCATGGCCTTTATATGCCTCTACTAATTCCATGTCAACCATGGGAAGACATTAGCATGGACTTCGTACTTGGTTTGCCTAGGACTCGAAATAGGAAAGATTCGGTATTTGTCGTTGTGTCCCGTTTCTCAAAAATGGCACATTTTATTCCTTGCAACAAGATAGACGATGCTTCACATGTTGCTAATCTCCTTTGTAGGGAAATATTGTGTCTACATGTAGTGCCAAAGACAATTGTTTCGGACCGTGACGTCAAGTTCCTAAGATTCCTTTGGAAGACCCTATGCGCCAAGCTTGGAATCAAGCAACTCTTCTCCCCGGCTTACCATCCTCAAATCGACGGCCGAACGGAGGTGACCAACCACACACTCTTCGTTCTACTTCGATTACTCATCAAGAAGAACATCAAGGAGTGGGAGGAGTGCCTACCAATCACCGAGTTCCACCTACAACCGAGCAAGAAACTCAACAACCGGCAAGTCCCCCTTCGAGGTCGTCTACGGATTCAACGCATTGTCACCATTGGACATTCTTCATCTACCACTACAACAGCACATCAATTTGGACGCAAGTGCACGAGCGACACATCTCAAGAAGGTGCATGACGATACAAGAAACACCATCGAGCGCTAAGCTCAATGCCTTGCGACCAAGCTCAATGTCAACAAGCAACCTGTGGTCTTCAACATTGGTGATCTCGTATGGCAACACCTTCGCAAGGATCACTTTCCACAAGAACGCAAGTCCAAGCTGCGACCACGAGCGGATGGACCTTTCAAGGTGCTCGCACGATACAACAACAACACTTAAAATATCGACCTCCCATGCGACAAGTACACAACATGAGCGACATCTTCAACGTCAAAGATCTCTATCCCTTCCATGGTGATGAAGAATTTGATCCGAGGACGGATCTTCCCCAAGGTAGGGGAGACGATGCGGAGCATCCCAAGGCCATCCCCATCGACCCAACTACATCTCCTTTAACACCTCTTGGACCCATGACATGAGCAAGTGCAAGAGTTCTTGAAACCGAGGTGACATCTCTCCTCTCACATTTCCACTTTGATGCACATGAGACATGGATACTACCTCATACGTATACTTTGTGCATGCTCAGGTACCATGGAGAAGCTAAGGAGCAAGGAGAAGAAGAAGCGGAAGATGGACGTGAAGCCGGAGACAAAGAAGAAGAACTACTCCAAGTCTCCAGGCCCCGGACGACCGACGAACACCGGACGTTCGACGACCTCCAGGCTCCGGACGCCCGACGCTCCCACTCCCGAGCCAAAACCCACGGACATCCGACGCCCAACGGGCGACCGACGCCCGGACGTCCGACCAAAGACTACCCGAGCCGAAACTACTGATGTCCGACATGCACCAGACGTCCGGCCCCTCGCGAGCCTCCGGACGACCGGTGACCCCCGGACGTCCGACGCATGTGTGCTGATGCGTGTTGGGCCGCAGCCCATGTACCCCTTCGCCCCCTCTTTTGCACTAAGACTATATATATTCCACTTGTTCCTTCTAGCTAGGTTTAGCAAAGGTTTAGCTCATGTTTGTGTGATAGCTTTGCTCATCCACTTGGTTACCTTCCCCATGGAGATTCGAGCCTCCACCGAAGAAGATCCCCCAAGCGGATTCAAGACCCCTTTTAGGGAAGAACTCAAGACCTCCTCACGAAGAAGACCGTTACCATTGTATCGTCCCTAGTTGATCGTGTACCATGTATTGTTCCATGTATTCGAGGATCTAGAACATGTGTGACTTATTCATGTTTGTTTGAGTGTTCCTCTTCATTTCCCCTTTGTGTTTCCCTCGTTTTACCCTTTGTGTTCTTCGTGGGATTCCGCTCCTTTCATGAAAGATCGGCCTATTAGGGTTCCACTCTACATCAAAAGATCTCTCTCCCTACCATGGTGATGAAGAATTTGATCCGAGGACGGATCTTCCGCAAGGGAGGGGAGATGATGTGGAGCATCCCAAGGTCATCCCCATGGACCTACCATCGTCTCACCAAGTGACTAGCTGACCAATGACACGAGCACGTGCAAGAGCTCTCGAAACTAAGGTGAACTCACTCCTCTCCGAACTACCACTTACCATGCATGAGAATTGGCTACTACCTCAAGCGGAAACCCTATGTGTGATCAGGTGCTTGGAGGAAGGGCATGGACCAACTACATTCAACAGACAAGACGGTGAGGACGCCAAGTTCGGGACAAGAAGAAGAACTGCTCGAAGTCCCCAGGCTCCAGACGACCGACGAACCCCGGATGTCCGACGACCTCCAGGCTCCGGACGTCCGGCCCTCTTTGGACGACCGACACTTCCATACTCGAGCCAAAACTACGGATTTCCAAAGCGCTACGGACGACCGACGACCTCCAGGCTCCAGACATCCGACCCGACCGGACATTCGACCGAAGTCCACTCGAGCCGAATATACGGACGTCCGACAGGCACCGGACGTCCGGACCCTCGTGAGCCTCCGGACGACCGGTGACTCTCGGACGTCCGGCGCATGTGCGTTGCCATGTGTTGGGCTGCAGCTCATGTACCCCCTTTTTTGCCCCCTTTTACAATAAGACTATATATAGACTTCTCCCTCCTCCTTTTTAGGGTTAGCATTGGTTTAGCTCATATTTAGAGATAGAGCATTGATCATCCACATCGGATCTACTCCACGAGAGAGACCGCGGCCTCTACAGAGAAGATCCCTTTGGATTCAAGACCTCCTTGCAGAGAAGACCCTCAAGACCTCCTCACGGAGAAGACCGGTTACCGTGTATCGTCCGTTGTTGACTTTGGATCTTGTATCTCCCTTTATGTTCATGGATCTAGCACTTGTGTGATCATTCTTTTTGGTTTGAGTGTTCTCTTGTGTTCCCCTTGTGATTTTCCCCTCGTTTCCCTCCTCGTGTTCTTCGTGTTCATCGCGGGATCCGCTCCTTTCGTGAAAGATCGGCCGATTAGGGTTCCACCCTACATGATAAGTCCAATCACACATCCACTAGACAATCAAACACACAAGATCCACAAGGTACATGAACAACAAAGGGAAAGACACAAGGTAAGGTTCATCTCCATGAGGAGGTCTTGATGGTAGAGTTCATCCCAAATCCAAAGGAGATGGGGGCTTGAATCCTAGAAGGATCTTCCCACACGGGGGTCTTGAATCCAAGGTGGATCTTCCCCCAAGAGGGGTCGCGGTCTCTCTCGTGGAGTAGATCCGTAATGGATGAGCAAAGCTCTATCTCTAAATGAGCTACTACTTTGCTAACCCTAGAAAGGAGGTGGGGGTGGTCTATTTATAGTCTAAGCCACGAAGGGGTAAGTGGGGGAGAGATACAAGGCCAAAGGCCCGGCTGTGCACAGGCAGGTACCGGACGACCGCTGGGGGTCGGACGTCCGGTGGCTCAGGACGGTCCGGGCGTCCGGCGCGCGTCGGACGTCCGCTGATTCTTCTCGAGACAGGTGGCGCCCGGACGCCCGGTTGGCGTCGGTCGTCCGGCGTTTTGCTTCGGGATCAGTGGCACCGGATTTCCGGTAAGCGTCGGACGTCCTGTGCCTGGGACTTGTTAGACGTCCGATGTTCGTCGGTCGTCCGGCGGCTGTAGAGGGTCGGACGTCCAGTGGCTTCCGGTCGTCCAGTCGATGTAGACTCTGCAACTCCTTCTTCTTTTGTCTTCTCTTCCATGCTTCCCTCGCGGATGGTGTAGGTGTTCCTTGGCGCTTGCACTCCTCCTCGTCATCCGTGAAGTTCTGACAATACCTATGCATGCACACGAGAGGGGTGTCAAGTAGTATACCATCCTCGAAGGGGTCAAGTGAGCACATGTAAAGGAGATGATTCACCTTTGTGTATGTGAAGTAGATGTCGCATGTGTCATTCACTTGCCAAACGGACTCTTGACATGCTGATGCCCGTAGGATGGTCCGCATCATCTCCCCTCCCTTGGGAAAGATCCGACCTCAGATCGAAAACCAAATCACCAAGTAGTCATCATCTTCAAGCTTGAAGTGGGCACTCTCCAATGTCGCACCGTCTAGCGATTCCTACAAAATGAGCAAGGACTACAAACACTTGGAAAAATAAATGTGGTTAGAGTTAGTGCAAAACCAAGCATTCAAGAGGTGATTCACCAAACAAGTGTCGTCATCATGCAAAGCATATGGTGTGACAAAGGATTGTGACATGGCATGTAAGCATATCAATCTAGCACAAGCAAAGAAATCATGGGGACAAGCATGTGAATGTGAGGTAGTGATGCAAATATGTGTGACACGAGAAGAAGCATCTACCTCAAGTTCATAGCAAGCATTCACAAATTGCTCAATGAAAGGTCTATGGTAGGCATAGGAATCATTCACAACACCAAATAAAATGAAGTGTCTAAACACATGTGTCAAGTGCAAGACAATACAAGGATAATGTGCATGGGATGTAGTGAATATAGTGTGGCGCTCAACACAATAGAAAGAGCAATTATTCATCATGTGTGAGGCAATCAAGGCAAGCATGTAGCAATCAATGGGACATGGCATATGTGAATAAACGACATTGTTGCAACCAAACATGTGATAGGAGCAAGTAATCCAAGAATTGGATGCAACACACAAGGCATATAATTGTGAAAATGACAAGTCGAAGCAAGATCTGTAACAAGTGCGCAATCAAGTGGTCCAAGATGAACAATAAGTCTCATGGTGCAAGCAACAGAAGTAGTATGATCCACAATATCCATGCTCAAGAAAGATGTCACCTTGAAGGCGTGTCCTTGTGCATTCTTCACAGTGCCGAAGTGGTAGGAAAAGTGTTGGAGAAGTGAGTCGTGGTCGAATGTATGAGGCTCCCTCTCAAGAGCTCGAATGGTCAACTCATGTGAAGCGAAAGTCGACACAAGGTCCAAGTATCCCACACATGCACACAAGAAAGCAAGGAATGTATGCGCATTGTAGATAAACACATCATCCATCATGATGGTTCTCTTCTCTTGCACATAACCATTAGAAGCACAAGTGCATGAACAATATGATGCAACAATGGCAATATTCATGGCACGAGGTGTATGGTGCAAAGAAGGAAGACAAGCATGCTTCACAAAAAATATGTCAAAATCTCCAAATATAGGCGAGAATGCTATGGGGGCAATATCATGAGCAAGATTAGAATCATTGTTGCACTCAATACATGGAAAATTGTCTAACATGAGAGAGGCAACACATGGAGATATATGACAAGAAGCAATAACAATCATGTTGTGCAAATCATGTAAATGGTTGTCATCAACCACATGAAGTGAGAAAGTTTGAGTCATCGGTGATGCAACAAGGCAGGCAAACATAGTAATCCAGTCGTGCAAGCTAGTAGTGCGAAGATGCAACATACTAGAGTAAATCATGGCAATCATGTCATGAGAGCAAATAATAGGCATAGTGATGCGGAGCATCCCAAGGTCATCCCCATGGACCTGCCATCGCCTCATCAAGTGCCTAGCGGACCCATGACACGAGCACGCACAAGAGCTCTCAAAACCAAGGTGACATCACTCCTCTCACGTTTCCACTTTGATGCACATGAGACATGGCTACTACCTCATACGGACACATTGTGCATACTTGGGTACCATGGGGAAGCTAAGGAGCAAGGAGAAGAAGAAGAGGAAGATGGACATGAAGACGGAGAAGAAGAAGTGATGAAGAAGAAGCTACAGGCTCCGGACGACCGGCCAGGACCAGATGTCCGACGATCTCCAGGCTCCGGGCGTCTGGCCCCCTCCGGACGACCGACTCCACCGAACCCGAACCAAATCTATGGATTTCCGGAGTCCAATGGACGACCGACGCCCGGACGTCCGAACCCGACCGGGCGTCCGACCGAAGCACCCCCGAGCCGAAATTACGGACGTCCGACGGGCACCGGACGTCCGGAACCTCGCGAGCCTCCGGATGACCGGTGACTCCCGGACGTCCGGCACCTGTGCGCTGCCATGTGTTGGGCCGCAGCCCATATACCCCCTTTTTTTCGCCCCTTTTTACACTAAGACTATATATAGACCTCTCCCTCCTCCTTTCTAGGGTTAGCAAAGGATTAGCTCATATTTTGTGTGAGAGCTTTGCTCATCCACTTGGACACCTTCTCCTCGGAGATTCGAGCCTCCACCGGAGAAGATCCCCCAAGCGGATTCAAGACCCATTTTAGGGAACAAATCAAGACCTCCTCACAGAGAAGATCGGCTACCCTTGTATCGTCCTTAGTTGTTTGTGGATCGCGTATCTTTGCTTATGTACTCGAGGATCTAGCACACGTGTGACTTATTCGTGTTGGTTTAGTGTTTCCTCTTGTGTTTCCCTTGTGTTTTCCCTCGTTTTCCTCCTCGTGTTCTTCGTGTTCATCGCGGGATCTGCTCCTATCATGAAAGATCGGCCGATTATGGTTCCACCCTACATCATCTTGGTATCAAGAGCCATGTTTATCACGATTTCGGAGCCTCCCTATAGTGTTGCTAGCCTAGTTTTTGTTGTTTTTGTCCCAAATTCTAAAATTCCCCACAAAAATAGCACCAATTTTTTTTGTGATTTGTTGGTGTGTTGAAATTTTGTTGGTTCGGATCCGTGGATTTGCTTTGTTTTGAGCAGATCTAGCTTTTCCCCTCGTCTCCACACTTCCCATCCACAAAATCCTCCGGATTCGACGTATTTCCACCTCTCCACCATGAACCCTAGCTGTTCATCCCTTTCCCAAATTTTCACCCAAGCACCGCACGTCCGACCCCTACCGGACGTCCGACGACCAGACGATCGGCCCAGCCCGGACGTCCGATGAACCCTGATGAAACTGAATTTTTTTCAGTTTTGCACCACCACCGCCCCACATTTCCGCATACGCACTCCTACCACCTATACACCATCACCACTCGCTCCGACACGTGTTTCCACTTCGAGCTTTGAGAAATTGAGTTGCGGTTCCGTATCCTTTTGTGTTTCGACTATCTAGGTACTGTTCGACATCAACATCACCACCGCTCATATTTGCCACGGACGCGTCATCAACAACGACCACCTCGACTACATCTTGGTATTTGGTCCACCATTTTGACACCATACCATAAGCAAGAATGGTAACCTCGTCTTGGTATCGTGATACATCATTATTGCCTTTACATTGATAGCCATCATAGCCTTACTCCTTTGCGTTGCTTACCCATCGAGACTAGCCATTGAGTATTGCAGACAACGAGACTTGTGCACATTAGTGATCATACTTCCCATAGCATACATACATCATTGTTGCATATATTGGTATCATCTCTTGTGTCACAAAGTTTTCATCGCATACACAATTGCTATCTTGGTTCGTGAAGCATTGCATGAGAAAAGAGCTCCAATATTAAAGATCCAAACAAGCTTTTAAGAAAAAAGGAAAGATAAGCAAAGATCTTTTAAGCAAGAACCATAGCATCATACAACATTAAGATTGTCATACTAGATCATCTTGGATCATATCATAGAAACAGCTTGCATAGAGCATACTTGGGATAGAAGTCGTTGCATTTTTGGTAAGTACGTTGTGCACAAGTTCTTGTATCCGCCTATTGTGCAATCGTGCTAGCGTCTCTCTAGTGTTGTCCAACACGAGCATTTTTGTGGATCCCACATTTTGGCTCATCCTTGGTTGCACGACCCCAATTATCGTTTTGCATGTGTGTTTCCCTGTACCTTATATGCTTGGTATACTTGTTACATTGCATCTTGCGAATCTTTTCCAACATTATTGAAGCTCACTTACAATTGCATCAAATTTTGTGCCACCATCCTAACCAAGCTCCACCATAAGCTATTACTCGTGTAGGTGTGAGAAACTGACAAGAACTAGTACCAATTGTGCTATTTCCTTGTCCTACATTGGAGTGATCATCGATCCACTTTCAACTTCGGTCAAGGTACATTTGGTATTCGTTCTTCTCTTTCTATCACTCACATTTGTCTTAGAATGATGGATAGGCCAAGTACTTCTACCAACCCACTCTTCATTAAGCACGACAACAACATGAACTCCTGCGTCACCAAGAGCCACCTCTTTGGTGCACAACGTGCTTTGCATCAAGAGCAACAAGCAATGAGTGAACACATCGACAACCTCACTGCCGACTTGCGACTCTCCGAGCAACGTACAAGGGACTACTTCAACCACAAGCTCGACGATCACAAGCAAGAGAATGATGCAAGGATGGACGAGATTCGCGTTTTATTGCTCAACCGCTCTTCTTCCACTTAGTCCTCCTCAAGAAGGACCCGCTCAAGTCGACACTCCGACTTCACCCTCTCCGGCTCAAGTACGCCGACATTGAACACTCTACGCCGTGCTGCGTGCAATGATCGTTAAGCAAGCCTCAATCCTCTATGTGACACCGACTCTCAAGAGCACCGACAACGTCAAACCCAATAGGCTTTTGCGCTAGCACGAGAACGGCAACGACAATGCCAACATGAAGAGGAAGAACAAGCGCGATTACACCAAGTTGCACAAGATGCCGAGGCACAACGCCAAGAACGACAACTCCGTGAAGCTCAAGCACTTGTGGCGCAACAAGCACTCCAAGATTCAAGTCGAGCCATAGCCAACCGAGGTCGACAAGCTCGTGAACAAGAAGAAGGACTTCACGAAGAAATTCAAGAACGAAGATTTCAAGCTCGCGTGCATCGTCAAGTTCCTCAAGTTCCTACTCGAGCTCAACAAGGTCCTCCACAAGCTCGCCAAGAACATCAAGTTCGTCAAGAGCATGACGACAATGGAAATCCTCCACGACAAGAGCAACATGAGGTTGACAACCCTCCTCACCAAGAGTGGCATGAGCTTGACAATCATCAACAACATGGACGTCATCATCCCCGACCGCAACACAATGAAGAGCGGCGCTACGGCAAGCAGTAGTTCACCATGCCCAAGTTCAATGGAAGCAACGATCCCTAAGAGTACCTTTCATGGGCATTGAAGGTCGACAAAATCTTCCACTTGCACAACTACGACAAAGAGAAGAAGATCGCGATGGCATCCCTTGAGTTCCAAGACTATGACCTCATTTGGTGGGAACAAGTCATCGAGCACCGAGAGGCAAGAGGTGAACCACCCATCACTACTTGGGCGCAAATGAAGGATGTCATGAGAGCACGCTTCGTGCCTACCTACTAAAACCGCGACCTCTTCAAGAAACTCCAACTACTCAAGCAAGGAACCAAGAGCGTTGAAGAGTACTACAAGGAGATGGAGATTTCCATGATAAGAGCCAACGTCATGGAAGATGATGAGCAAACAATGCCACGTTTCTTGAATGGACTCAACCATCCTATCAAGAAGATCGCCGACTTCCAACCATACTCGAATCTCATCGAGCTAGTACATCAAGCTACCAAAGCGGAACGTCAAGTGCAAGATGATTACAAGTATGCCAAGTTCTCATCCAAGTCATACGACTTCTCCAACACCCAAGCTTCAACGACTCCAACACCGTCTACCAAGCCTTCTACAAGCAACGTCGACAAGTTGAGTTCCAAGAAAGCTTCGTCAACTTCAAGTCACCCTCCTACTACAAGCAACTTCAAGTAGAGAGCTTCATCATCATCAACCCCCACCGATGAGACCATCAAGACAAGTTCCTTTAAATGCTTCACATGCGGAGGCCTAGGCCACAAGTCCTATGAGTGCACCAACAAGTGTACCATGATCCTCAACGACGATGCCACCTATGACTTGATGAGTGAAGGAGAAATGGATGCTCTTGAGCAAGTCGCCATGCACCGGCAAGTGAACGATGAATAGGAACAAGTCTTTTGCGATGAAGATTCAAGTCCCGCTCTTGTTGTCTCCAAAGTCTTGACTCTCCAACATTACCAAGAAGAAGACCAAAGATGCCACATATTCCACACCATGGACGGCATCAATGGACAATCCGTCAAGGTCATCATCGATGAAGGGAGTTCGCATAACCTCACAAGTGAAGAACTTTGCTCCAAGCTCCAATTGCCCAAGACGAAGCAACCACATCCATACAAAGTGCAATGGCTTAGCGACTCCGACACTGTCCAAGTCAAGCATCGAGTACAAGTCTCCTTCAAAATTGGCGCCTACGAAGACATATTGGAGTGCGACATCGTTCCAATGACCGTTTGCCACCTTCTCCTTGGACGCCCATGGCAATTTGATAGAGGAGTCATCCACAACGGCTGAACGAACCACTACATCTTCAAGATGAAGGGCAAGGAGTACGTCCTTCTTCCAATGTTGACAAGCCAAGTGATCACCGACAAGCAAGCCACCCATCGTGGAGACCATAGTGAGAGAGCGAGCACCAAAAAGAGATTGAGCGCCACAAGCCCAAATTGAACACCTCCACGATGAGCGAAAATAAGAACTTAGTCATATTTGCCACCAAAAGTGAGATAAGAGGAGTGTGTGAGAATCCATCTAGTGTCCTACACTACATCCTTTTGTGCAAGGACAATGCACCACAAGCTAACACCTCTCACACTCTTCCTATAGTTTTGTCTTCTCTTTTGCAGGAATTTCACGATATTTTCCCTGACGAGCTACATCCGAAACTACCTCCACTACGAGGCATCGAGCACCGCATCGACCTCATCCCCGGAGCACCGCTATCGAACAAAGCTCCCTACCGCGTCAACCCCGAAGAAACCAAAGAAATACAAAGGCAAGTAAAGCATCTCATAGACCATGGACATGTGCATCAAAGTTTGAGCCCTTGTGTCGTCCCGGTCATTCTTGTGCCAAAACGAGACGGTAGATTTCGCATGTGCTCCGATTGTAGACCTATCAATGTTATCACCGTTCGATATAGGTATCCCACTCCATGACATGATGATATGCTTGATGAACTTAATGGTGCCACTATATTTTCAAAAACCGATCTTAAGAGTGGTTACTATCAAATGCGCATACAAGAGGGTGATGAACTGAAAACCGCTTTCAAAACCAAGTTCGGGTTCTATGAGTGGTTAGTCATGCCTATGGGTCTATCGGAAGCACCGGGTACTTTTATGCGTCTTATGAATCATGTTTTTCGTCCTTATATTGGTGTGTTTGTAGTGGTCTACTTCGATGATATCCTTGTTTTTAGCAAGTCTCTCAAAGAGCATGTCACCCATGTCCGCACCGTTTTACAAACTCTTCGAAAAGAGCATCTCTATGCTAATATGGAGAAATGCCTTTTTGGCGTTGACAAGCTTGTTTTCTTGGGGTTTGTTGTCTCTTCCAAGGGTGTTCATGTTGATGAGTCCAAGATCAATGCTATTAAGACTTGCCCACAACTAGCCAATTTGCAACAAGTGCGTAGGTTTCTTGGCCTTGCAGGTTTCTATCATCGCTTTGTGAAATATTTTAGCACCATTGCTTTTCCTTTGCATGCTTTGAGCAAGAAGAATGCGCCTTTTGTTTGGGGACCATCCCAAGATACCGCTTTCAATGAGCTTAAGAATTTGCTTACTCATGCTCCCGTGTTTGCTTTACCCAACTTGGACAAACCTTTTGAGATTCACTGCGATGCTAGTGGTAATGTCATAGGAGGTGTGTTAACGCAAGAGAAGCGCCCCATAGCTTACTTTAGTGAGAAACTTTCCGAAGCACAACTCAATTACCCCATATATGACAAAGAGCTATATGCTTTAGTTCGCGTTTTGCACGAATGGGAACACTATCTTTGCCCTCATGAGTTTATCATTCATACCGATCATGAAACGCTCAAGTATCTTAAGGGACAAACCAAGTTGAACAAGCCTCATGCTAAATGGAGTGAATTTATTGAGTCTTTTCCTTATGTCATCAAGTACATCAAAGGTAAATAAAACATTGTGGCAGATGCCCTTTCCCGCATATGTATGCTTGTTACTCAACTTGAATTAGATGTCTTTGGCTTTGAGCATATAAAAGACTTGTATGAGCATGATCCTACTTTTGCTACTCCTTATGCCAAGTGTTTGACGCACACATCTTGGGAACTCTATTACATCAAAGATGGATATCTTATGAGAGCTAACAAGCTTTGCATCCCCAAATCTTCTCTTCGTTTGATGCGTTTGCAGGAATCTCATGGAGGAGGCTTAATGGGACATTTTGGATGCGACAAGACTTTTGCCACGCTCTCGAAGAACTACTTTTGGCCCAAGATGTTTCGCGACGTCAACCGCTTCACCAACCGATGCTCTACCTGTCGCAAAGCTAAGTCCAAAGCTCAATCCCATGGCCTTTATATGCCTCTACCAATTCCATACCAACCATGGGAAGATATTAGCATGGATTTTGTACTTGGATTGCCCAGGACTCGTAATGGAAAGTTATAGAGACAAAGGTGTCCCGATGTTTCGATGAGATAGATATCGTTTTCTGTGGGAGTCGACTTTGACGATCCGACTACGAACGTGCGAAGACGTCGCGCCTTAGCAATCGCTAAACCAGCTTCCGAGGGTTATTGACCACGCCGGAGCACGATCAACCTGACCACAAGGGCCTATTTCCTACGAGCAAACGAAGAACAAGGAAGAAACTGAGATTGCAATCTGGATATTGCGAATTAAAGAGGAAAGCTTTATTAATGACGGTGGGGTTCTGTGACGTCTTGGTCTGGTCGTTGGACACAAATGAAGTACGCGAAGTTGTAGCTATGGCGAACTTTTAATCTAAACAAAACCCAAAGTCTAGACGATACCCTAAGGGCTGTATATATGGAGGAAGAGGGGGGAATTTTGTGGCCCTTGGAGGAGGGGTCTGAAACCAACCCGAACTCTTGTTTTCCCACACATATGGACTCTAAAAACAACCTATACTTAAGTATTTCGAAAATACATGGGCCTGGCCCAATAATAAGGTGACACGGCACCTAGAATAGCCTTTGGACGAAATTTATGAAGTGGCATCTTGTAATTTCGTTGAAGGCTTCATGCACTCCTTATGGTCGCTTCAAAGTCCTGAAATCATCACTTGTAACTCCATTCTTGATCCCCTTGTGCATGCCATCATCTCCATGCTTGAACTTGCTCCAAGGTTCATCTTTCTTGTCCAAATTAGGCCCTTCATTTGTAAGCAAAACAAATGTATCCAATTTAGGCAGCATCATATTCTCATGAACATTAAAATCGTTACCAAGAAACGAAAGTACCCGATAATTCAATTAGCATGCGCGAGCTCTAGTAATTGGTCCAGTATGTATAGTAGCAGGGGCTGTGGGTGTAACAATGGTATTGATGTCCTTGTCATCTTCCCCTTCTTGAAATGAAGTCATCCTCGACGAAAGGTCATCTTCCTCACCTAAATAAGGGTTCAAATCTGCAATGTTAATAGTGAGACTAACCCCAAAATCTGCACGCAGCTCAAGTTTATATGCATTATCATTTATTTTCTCTAACACCTTAAAGGACTAGCAGCATGTGGCATTATCTTTGATTTGTGCAAATTAGGAAATCTATCCTTACACAAATGTAACCAAACAAGATCTCCGGGTGCAAACACAACATGTTTTCTACCCTTATCTCCAGCAAGTTTATATTTAGCATTCATACGCTCAATGTTTTCCTTAGTTAACTCATGCATTTTTAAAATCAATTGAGCATGTTCCTTAGCATCAAAATTAACCTTCTCCGAAGATGGAAGAGGCCACAAATCAATAGGTGCACGAGGCTGGAAACCATACACAATTTCAAAAGGACACATCTTAGTAGTAGAATGCAATGAATGATTATAAGCAAATTCAATATGAGGCAAGCATTCTTCCCACATTTTCTTATTATTCTTCAAAACAGCCCTAAGCATAGTAGACAATGTTCTATTGACTACTTCAGTTTGTCCATCAGTTTGAGGATGACAAGTAGTACTAAAAAGCAGTTTAGTCCCCAACTTAGCCCATAAACATCTCCAAAAGTGGCTAAGAAATTTAGTATCACAATCTTAAACTATAGTATTTGGAACACCATGCAAGCGAATAATTTCACGAAAGAACAAATCAGCAACATTAACAACATCATTGCTTTTATGACATGGTATAAAGTGTGCCATTTTCGAGAACCTATCCATGACGACAAATATGCTATCCCTCCCCTTCTTTGTTCGAGGTAAATCTAAAACAAAGTCCACAGATATATCCTCCCAAGGAACACTAGGTACAGGTAAAGGCATATATAAACCATGAGGATTGAGTCGTGACTTAGCTTTTTGACATGTAGTGCAGTGAGCAACAAAACGCTCAACATCACGTCTCATATTTGGCCAAAAGAAATGTGTAGCAAGTATATCCTCTGTCTTCTTGATGCAAAAGTGTCCCATTAATCCTCCTCCATGGGTCTCCTTCAACAACAAAGGACGAACGGAGTTAGCTGGAATGCATAGCTTGTTAGCACGAAACACAAATCCATTGTTAAGAACAAACTTGTTCCAAGTTCTCCCTTCGTTACAATTCTGCATTACATCTTTAAAATCAACATCATGCACATATTGATCTTTGATGGTCTCCAAACCGAATATTTTGAAGTCAAGTGGTGAAAGCATAGTATAGCGACGAGACAATGCATCAGCAATAACATTTTCTTTACCCTTCTTGTGTTTAATGACATAAGGATAAGTCTCAATGAATTCAACCCATTAAGCATGTCTACGATTCAGTTTAGCTTGACTTTTAATATGTTTCAAAGATTCATGGTCAGAATGTATAACAAATTCTTTGGGCCATAAATAATGTTGCCAGGTTTCTAAAGTCCGAACAAGAGCATATAATTCTTTATCATAAGTAGAATAATTCAGACTAGGCCCACTCAATTTTTCAGAAAAGTATGCAACAGGTTTGCCATCTTGTAATAACACACCTCCTAATCCAATTCCACTAGCATCACATTCAAGCTCAAAAGTCTTATTAAAATCAGGAAGTTGGAGTAAAGGAGCATGTGTCAACTTATCTTTCAATACCATGAAGGCTTCTTCCTGTGCGGTACCCCAAACAAAAGGCACATCCTTCTTTGTAAGCTCATTGAGAGGTGCAGCAATGGTGCTGAAATCAATCACAAAACACCTATAGAATCCAGCGAGGCCAAGAAAACTCCTCACTTGTGTGACCGTTTTGGGCTGCGGCCAACTCTCAATAGCTTCAATCTTGGCTTTATCAACTTCAATTCCCTGTGGAGTAACAACATAGCCAAGAAAAGATACTCGGTCGGTGCAGAAGGTGCACTTTCCAAGGTTACCAAACAAATGTGCATCACGTAGATCAATAAAAACAGCACGTAAATGTTCCAAATGTTCCTCCAAAGATTTACTATAAATCAGTATATCATCAAAATAGACTACCACAAATCGTCCAATGAAAGCACATAGAACTTCGTTCATTAACCTCATGAAAGTACTAGGTGCATTAGTTAACCCAAAAGGCATGACTAACCACTCATATAAACCAAACTTAGTTTTTAGTGCAGTTTTCCATTCATCTCCCAATTTCATACGAATTTGATGGTATCCACTACGCAAATCAACTTTGGAGAATATTGTAGAGCCACTCAATTCATCAAGCATATCATCTTGCCTAGGAATAGGATGACGATAACGAATAGTAATATTATTAATGCGTCTACAATCAACACACATACGCGACGTACCATCCTTTTTAGGCACTAGTATAATAGGAACAGCACAAGGACTAAGAGATCCGCGTATGTAACCTTTGTCGAGCAACTCCTGTACTTGACACATAATCTCCTTCGTCTCCTCTGGATTGGTACGGTATGGTGCACGGTTGGGTAGCGATGCACCGGGAATTAAGTCAATTTGATGCTCAATCCCTCGAATAGGTGGTAATCCCGGTGGCACGTCTTGTGGGAAGACGTCAGCGAACTCCTGCAAAATGTTAGTGACAGCAGGGGGCAAAGAGGAAGGCACGTCCTCGAATGAAAATAATGCCTCTTTGCACACAAAAGCATAGCAAACAGATTTGCTGAAATCTAGCTCATCAATATCAGATTTTGTGGCAAGTAAACATGCGCTTTTCAATTTAATTTCAGAAGCAACACTAGATGGTTTATTATTAGGTTCCATTTGTTGCTCAAATTCTTTTGCCACAATCTACTTTTCACTCTTATTTTTCTCCTGTTTTGCTTTATTAGCTCTATTAATATCATCTTTCAAAATGGATTCAGGAGTCATAGGAAGCAAAGTGATATGGCTATCCTCATGAACAAGAGTATATTGATTATTTCTACCATGGTGTACATAATTTTTATCAAATTGCCATGGTCTACCAAGTAATAAGGAAGATGCTTGCATAGGTACCACATCACAATCAACATAATCAGCATATGTAGAGATACTAAAATGCACACGAACAGTACGTGTTACCTTAACCTTGCCGCTGTTGTTGAAGCATTGGATGTAGTAAGGATGTGGATGTGGTCTTGTGGTGAGAGATAGCTTCTCCACCATCTCCATGCTAGCCAAGTTGTTGCAGCTCCCTCCATCTATGATGAGCGAACAAAATGTTCTTTCACAACTCCCTTTGTATGGAACAAATTATGCCTCTGATTTTGCTCAGCTTGTGTAACCTACACACTCAAAACACGTTGAGCAACTAAACATTCATACCTGTCAGAATCTTCAGTAGCCATGTATTGCGTCTCATGATCAGAATCATCTCCACCGTGTTCTTCATGTGTAATAAGAGCCAAAGTCTCCTCATCATAGTCACTAGCGGACTCATACCCACCATCCTCAGTAGAAATCATCACACGCTGAGATTTGCATTCTCTCGGAAAATGTCCTCTTCCCTTACAATGACAACAAATAATATCACTTGTGTGCCCTGTTGATGCCATGGAAGAAGAAGAGCTCTGCGCAGGCCCGGCAGGTGTGCTCTTGGTAGATAGTGGTGGTTGTGCCTGCTTTCTTGTATCACGGCTGCAGGTGGCACCTGATGGAGGTGCTGGTGCTGTGGAAGTAGAGGATGCATGTGGTGTCCATGATGAAGGTCGACCTACAGAAAAATTAGTTCGCACCAATGTCTGTCGATCCTGCACTTCACGTTCAGCTTTACAAGCAAGATGGAATAAACGAGTGATATTAGTATAGTCCTTATACTCTAGAACGGTCTGAATCTCTCTATTTAATCCACCCATAAAATGTGCAAGCATAGCTTCATTCTCCGCAATAATACCACATCTAATCATGCTAGTTTGTAATTCCTGATAATATCCTTCTATAGAATTGTTTCCTTGTCTTAAATGCTGTAATTTTTGAAGTAATTCACGTTGATAATATGGTGGAACCCAATGAGTACGCATAGCAGTTTTCAAAGCAGCCCAAGTAGTTGGAATAGGATATAATCTACAATGTTCAGACCACCAAACACATCCGAAGCTAGTGAAAGCACAAATAGCAGCAGGAACACGTCTCTCAAGATATTGTAAACATGTAAAACGTTGTTCGGTTTCTAACTCCCAAGTAAGATATATATCAGGAACATATCTACCCTCAAATGCTGGAATATTCAATTTCAGTTTAGGAAGATGGTCATGATCTCGTACCTCATATGGTGGTGCAGCCCTGCCGTTGCGATGATATACCTGAGGACGACCTGGTGGTGGTGGTGCTGGTGGTTGCACGTAGTTCTGATTTTGATCAACCTCATCCTCATAATGGTCCTCTACCTCTGCAGTAGCAGCATGAGCTACAGAAGCATCAATAGCGGCACCAGAATTTTGCCTAGGGTCAATGGGAACGCGTTGTTGTTGTTGTTGTTGTTGTTGGTGTTGTTGTTGTTGTAGAGGTGCGTTAGGTGTAGCCAGTGGTGGTGGTGGAAGACGTGCGAGCAATTCATTAAACTTGTTATCGAGCTTTGTTTCGAACGTCTTCTCCGTGCCATCTATCTTCTCCATGGCCTCTTCAAATATGTTTAGCACATCTCGCACCTGTCCACTCATCATTTGCTGAAATTTATCATGCAACTCCTTATTCGTCATGTTCTCCCAGTCAGTCTCGTCGGCCTGTGATCCTGCCATGGTTAGCAACAATAGAAACACACAAGAATACGATCCTACAGACTAGTAACAAGATGTGGTGGTGGGTGTCACAAATCCGTCAAGCAAATCTCAAATTCTTGCCAGTTCTTACCCAGTAGCAGGCGGTGATCGGCAACCGTCGTAGTCAAAACTCTCAAAGCTTGGATAGAGCGATTACCAGGGAGAGTAAAACGCATGACGTAGATGTATGTTGATGTAGGGTAGGAACCCTAGGGGCCGATCTTTCACGAAAGGAGTGGATCCCGTGAAGAACACGAAGAACACAAGGGGAACAACAAGGGAAACACGAGGTGAAAACAAGAGGAACACTCAAACTAACAAGAACAAGTCACACATGAACTAGATCCTCAGATACATAAGGGTTCACACGATCCACAATCAACTAAGGATGATACAAGTAGCACGATCTTCTCCTTGAGGAGGTCTTGAGTTCTTCCCTAAAAGGGTTCTTGAATCCGCTTGGGGGATCTTCACCGGTGGAGGCTCGAATCTCCGTGGAGAAGGTGACCAAGTGGATGAGCAAAGCTCTCACACAAACATGAGCTAATTCTTTGCTAACCCTAGAAAGTTGGACGAGGTGGAGTATATATAGTCTTAGTGCAAAAGAGGGGGAGGTGAAGGGGTATATGGGCTGCGGCCCAACACGAAACAGTGCACAGGCGTCGGACGTCCGGGAGTCACCGGTCGTCCGGATGCTCGCGAGGGTCCGGACATCCGGTGCCTGTTGGACGTCCGTAGATTCGGCTCGGGTGGTCTTCGGTCGGACGTCCGGTCGGGCTCGGTCATCCGAGGAGCGTCGGTCATCCGTGGAGCGTCGAAAGTCCATAGTTTTGGCTTGGGTGTGGAAATGTCAGACGTCCGGTCTGGGTTGGACGTCTAGAGCCTGGAGGTCGTCAGACGTTCGGTCCTAGCCGATCGTCAGGAGCCTGTAGCTTCTTCTTCATCACTTCTTCTTCTCCGTCTTGATGTCCATCTTCCTCTTCTTCTTCTCCTTGCTCCTTAGCTTCTCCATGATACCTGAGTATGCACAATGTGTCCGTATGAGGTAGTAGCCATGTTTCATGTGCATCGAAGTGGAAACGTGAGAGGAGTGATGTCACCTCGGTTTCGAGAGCTCTTGCGCGTGCACGTGTCATGGGTCCGCTAGGCACTTGGTGAGGCGCTTGTAGGTCCATGGGATGACCTTGGGATGCTCCGCATAATCTCCCCTCCCTTGGGGAAGATCCGTCCTCAGATTAAATTCTTCATCACCATGGAAGGGAGAGAGATCTTTGACGTTGAAGATTTCGCTCATGGAGTACTTGTCGCGTGGAATGTCGATCTTGTAGGCGTTGTCGTTGTAGCGTGCAAGCACCTTGAAGGGTCCATCCGCTCGTGGTCGAAGCATGGACTTGCGTTCTTGTGGAAAGCGGTCCTTGCAAAGGTGTAGCCACACGAGATCACCAATGTTGAAGACCATAGGTTGCTTGTTGAAGTTGAGCTTGGCTGCAAGGCGTTGAACTTGGAGCTCGATGGTGTTTCTTGTATCTTCGTGCACCTTCTTGAGATGTGTCACACGCGCACTTGCGTCCAAATTGATGCGCTCTTGGAGTGGTAGAGGGAGAATTTCCAAAGGGGACAAAGGATTGAATCCGTAGACGACCTTGAATGGGGACTTGCCGGTTGTTGAGTGTTGTGCTCGGTTGTAGGCGAACTCGGCGATAGGTGGGCACTCCTCCCACTCCTTGATGTTCTTCTAGATGAGTACTCGAAGTAGAGTGGAGAGTGTGCGGTTGGTAACTTCCGTTTGGCCGTGGGTTTGTGGATGATACGCCTTGGAGAAAAGTAGCTTGATTCCAATCTTGGCGCATAGGGTCTTCCAAAAGTTGCTAAGGAACTTGACGTCGCGGTCCGAGACGATCGTCTTTGGCACTCCGTGTAGATGCAATATTTCCCTACAAAAGAGAGTAGCAACATGTGAAGCATCGTCTATCTTGTTGCAAGGGATGAAATGTGCCATTTTGGAGAAACGGTCCACAACAACAAATACCGAATCCTTCCCATTTCGAGTCCTAGGCAGACCAAGTACAAAGTCCATGCTAAGGTCTTCCCATGGTTGATATGGGATTGTGATGCGGAGCATCCTACGTTCATCCCCATGACACAAGCACGAGCTAGAGCTCTCAAGAACGAGATGACTTCTTTCCTTAGTGATATCACATTTGATCCTCTCGAGGCATGGCTACAACCTAAGTCCGGAATGTTATGCATGATTAGGTATCAAGAGGACCCTTCCAAAGATGCATGTGAAGTCGGACAAACCGCCAAGTCCACGGATGAAGAGAACCGCCGAAAGGAGAAGAAGGCAACTCGAGGACCCGGACATCCGGCTGCTGGAGACGACCACTACAGCAACAGCTGCCCAGCCGCCAAGTGCTACAGGCCCCGGACATCCGCCCTCGCACCCGGGAATCCGGCACCCTACAAATAGAGAGCAACAAAGTGAGCTCCTCTAGCCAGGACATCCGGCCTGCCAGCCCGGACATCCGGCTCTCCGTGAAGCCCCGGACATCCGGCCCGTCGCCCGGACGTCCAGCCTCCCCTGCCTGCATGCAGTGCGTCTGGGCCCAGGCCCATGTACCCCTTCGCCCCTTAGACTATATATACTGCCCCTCCACCTACGTTTTAGGGTTAGTGTTGTGTTAGCTCATTTGTGAGATAGAGCTTCGCTCATCCATATTGGATCTACTCCACGAGAGAGACCGTGACCCCTCTACGGAGAAGATCCACCTTGGATGCAAGACCCCTCATGGGAAGATTCCCTTGTGGATTCAAGACCTCCTCTACGGAGAAGAACCGGCTACCCTATGTATCGTTCTTTGTTGGATTTGGACCGTGTATCTCTTTGTGTTGATGGATCTAGCACATGTGTGATTGTTTCTAGTCTATTTGAGTGATTCCTCTCTTTCCCCTCGTGTTTTCCCCCTCGTGTTCTTCATGTTCTTAGTTGGATCCGCTCCTTTCGTGAAAGATCGAGCCGCTAGGATTCTACCCTGCATCATCTTGGTATCATGAGCCACGTTGATCACGACTTCTAAGCCTCCCCGTTGTGTTTTCTAGCCTAATTTTGTTGATTTCGTCCTAAATTCGAAAATCCCCACCAAAAATAGCCCCCAATTTTTTTGTCATTTGTTCGTTTTAATGATGTTTTGTTGGATTTGATCCATGGATTTGCTTGGTTTCGAGTGGATCTAGCATATCCCCAAGTTTCCCCAAACAAGATCTGGAATCGTCGGGCCGGACATCCAGGCCATCGGGCCGGACATCCGGGCCCCAAGCCGGACATCTGGCTCCTGAAGCGCCAAATCTGCACGGTTCTGGACATCAGGTCCCGGATTTCTGGCCCCGAGCCCGGATGTCCGACCCCTGGGATTTCAGCCTTCCCCATTTCACCGTTTTGTCCATAACTAATTCATCCGGAGTCTGTTTTTGACGTTCTTTAGCTCATTGAAAAGCTATTCACATCCCCCTTCCCACAAAAATACTACCATCACCATTTGAGTCCATAATTTTTTTGGAACTTTGGCATCTTTGCCTAGGGCTTCCACCACAACCTCCGCATAACCACCACCGACTTCCGCAACCTAACCAATTTTGCCTGAGGAGTGATTTGAGTCTCCTAAGGTGTTTAGGCTACTTAGGGACGGTTGCTTCTTCATCAACCACCACCACCATAACTTCCGCATAGGCTTGACCACCATACACTTCCACCATCCCAACTTAACCCAATTTTGTTAGTGTTGTGAGTTGTGTCTCCTAAGGTGTTTCGGCTACTTAGGGACCGTGCTTTCAACTCAGACACCATGTATACTACACCACCTTACCCTCCACTTCTGCGTTGCCTACTCGCAAAACCCATGATTGCATTTCCGCAATCCCATTGAGCTTCCGCAACCACCATCGCATCCTGCTACCACCATTTGACATTTGACATTTGAGATTTTGAGTTCACGGTTTTTCCGTTTCCTAAGGTGTTTCGGCTACTTAGGGACAAGTCTCCATCATCTTGGTATCTCCATCAAGATCACCACCACTCATCATCGCCAAGGACGGTAACCTCCATATCATCTTGGTATCGTGCTATCCCTCCATTGTATATTCCCTTGCCATTGCATTGATAACCCCTAGCCCATTTTGCGTCACTTACCTATCGAGACTAGCCTTTGAGTATTGCTGGCAACGTTACTTGTGCACATTAGTGATCTACACCATACATTGCATACATAACATATCATATTGGTATCATATCATCCCTTGTGTCACAAGATTGTTCCCGTATATACCCAATTGCTATCTTGGTTTGTGCATTTTGCATCATGGCCATACAAAAAAAGAGAATAAGCTTTTAAGCAAAGAAAAAGAGTGAGCAAAGAGCTTGTAAGCAAGTTCCGTAGCATCATACCACATTGCATATAGGATCATCTTGGATCATAACACCGGGAGCCATACATACATAGCATACTTGGGATAGAAGTTTTTACATTTCGCATCTTATAGGTTGTGCACAAGTGTCGTATCTGCCTATTGAGCAATCGTGCTAGCGTCTCCCTTGAGTTGTGCAACAAGACCATTTTCCGTGGATTCCACATTTTGAGCTCATTCCTTGGTTGCACGACCCCATTTTTCTATCTGTGTGTGTTTCCGTGTGCCACATATTGCTATTGGTCAACTTGTTACACTTGCGAATTTGTGAATCTCTTTCAACATTATTGACTCTTGCTAAAATTTCACATCAAATTTTTGTGCCGCTATCCTCACCGAGCTCCACCATAAGCCTTATTTGTGTAGGTGTGAGAAGCCGACAAGAATTTATACCAATTGTGCTATTTCCTTGTCCACGTTGGAGTGATCATTGATCCACTTTCAACTTCGGTCAAGGTACATTTCGTATTCGTTCTTCTCTTTCTACCACTCACATTTTTCTCTTGTAGTGATGGATAGGCAAGGCATTTTATCTCTGGTCTTCCACAACAACGATGGCGTGAACAACTACATCACCAAAGCGTCAATCTTCGATCTACAATGACACATGCAAGGCGCACAATCAAGATTGCAAGAGCGCATCGAGAACCTCTCCATTGACATCTTCCACTCCGAAGCGAGGAAAATGTACTACATCGACAACAAGCTTTCCGCACAAAAGGAGGAGCAAGATGCAAGGATGGAGGAGATTCGGACCTTGTTGATCAACCGTTCTTCCCCTTCATCATCCTCAATGCAGCGACGTTCAAGTCACAAGTCTTCAGAGCGCAAAAATGACGTAAGCGCAAGTCGTCCACGTCCACATCTCCATGGAGACCACCATCACGTTCGTGATCCACATTGTCATGAAGGGCAAGTAACCTCCAAGCATCATGTGCATGACGACGACGAATGCCATCGAGCTCAAGCACGAGAATGACACCACACATGACATTGAGAGCATTTCCTATGAGAAGATGAGTGTGACCACCACTAGCCCCACACTTGAGAGCATGCCACACATCCTATGTGAGGTTGAGAGCCATTTGAGTGACTCCACCGACCATATGAGTGAGAGCATCGAAGAGGGAGTGAGTGAGCCACAACACTTAGTGAGTGAGGTAGTTGAGACGGCATGTGAGGCCACCATGATTTCTAACAACTTAACCTCTACTCCGAGTGTGTTTTCTTTGGTGCTAGGTCTCCTACATGATGACACGCCTATCCTCGACGAGTCCATACCTCCAAAGGAGATGACGATGGCCATGATGGACGATGATGCACCACCCACATGGTTCCATCAATATGAAGATGACCACGACTTGGTCTTCAACACCTCACCTACAACACATGAGCGATGCTCCAAAGGTAAAATAGGTGATGGTGCTTCTCTTGTCCCACTAGTGGACTATCTCACCAATGATTGCTTGCATGATGTTGATCCACCTATTCCCATGCTTCATGCTAGTGTGACTTCTTCATGTCATGACTTACCTATTTATGATGAATATGATGATGAGCATGTTGATTTGCCTAGTTGTGATGCTATGCTCCATAGGATATCATGTGAAAATTCTATTGGTCACATCATATTTGATAATCCTTTGAACTTGTCATATGCTCTGAGTGAGATCTCCTATATTGCCTCATTTCAATCTCAACATATTAGATATGCATGCCCCATTAAAATAAATCCCATTTGCACTTGTGGCATAGATGACGAGATGATGGTCATTGGCTTTTGTTTTTCATGTGATGATATTGCCATGCTTCCTTTACATGATTTGCGCAATTCATCTACTATGACATGCCATGATCACATTGTTCCAGATATGCATTGTTTTGGATGTTGTCAATATTCTCCATGTGATGTTTCCATTAATGCTCATGAGGAGACCCCCATAGTTTCCTCATACATATTAGGAGATTTTGATGCATTCCATACTTTGCATGATTCCCATAATTGCTTGCACCATATGCATTCCATGAATAACAATGCTTTACATATTTCCCATGATGCATTACACAATTTGGGTCTCCATTATGCTATATATAACAACAAACCTATCATGATGGATGAAATGTTTCTCTATCATGCATCACATTTATTTGAGCATTGGATATTTTGTGCCAACCAACATCATGCACGTGCGCATCATTATGGATGATGGATGATGTTTTGTGTAGGTACTCACGTATACTCGTCAACCTCATCTCAGTCCCAAGAGTTGACAAAATGAGCTCTTGAGAGCAAAGATCACTTGGGATCCTGTGAACTATCCTTACCACTGCTCTCTTCGCGCAATGACTAGGCGCATCTCTCTCACTTGTCTCTCACACGGTTATGGGCTATATACCACCTGTCGCTTCATGCTCATTTTACCGTGTTCACTTTGCATGCTATGCTTGCTTCTATACCTTTGCCATGCAATTGTGACCCTTGCGTGCATCTACCCATGATTAACCATTATGCTACTCCTATTTGTATTTGCATGCTTGGTGGAGATTCTTGTTGCTATTGCCATGTTTATCATGTGCCTCATGCTATTGATGCTATTTTGCTCATATCCTCCTTTCATGCTTGTGCTATGTCATGTGAATTATTCATCCACACTATTTTCACCCATGACATGCTTGCCATGATTTCTTCTAGTATGTTGCATCTTCGCACTACTAGCTTGCTTGACTTGATCGCCATGATTGCTTGCTTTGTCGCATCACCCATGTTCAACTCTTACTCGCTTTCTTGGGTTGATGACGTACATGCTCGTGCCTCTCACATGATATATTTTGTTCATTGTCGCTTTCCTCCAATTGTTGCATCTATGCTTATTGATCTTGGAGACTTGGACACTTTACTTGTGATGCATGCTTGTTTGATTGAGCCTATTGAATTTTGTTGTTCTCGCATCATATGCCTCCATACTATGAAATGCTCCCTTGTCCTTTCTTATGATGAGCATGATGCATACACTTGTTGGGTATCTTATCACACGAATGATAGGTTTTGCATTTCCGCTAACCTCATTTGTTTTTCCGAGTGTTTGTCATGTTCTTTCATTTTGAAGGATTCACAAGGCAATACCGTCATGAGACAGTTTGGTCATGTGAAGGCATACACGATGTGCAACACCAACATTTGCGAGAACCCCTTCCCTTTGAGCCATCCTCAAATATGCATATTGGATGGGTCACTCTTTCATTGTTGTTTCCTTCTTGTTGTCTACATGGTACATCTCGTGAACGAAGGAGCGACATTGAAGATTGGCTCTATGGACCTTCACATTGAGGAGCGCTCGGACTTATTGGAAGCACCTTCGAACCTCCACTCATGCCACGACATTGAGCATTGGTACACCAACACCTCCATATTTGTTGATTGTGCCCACACATGTCCACTAGTGTAGAACCGGGCAATAGCACTGGTTCGTAAGGCCCTTTAGTGCTGGTTTGGTAACCGGCACTAAAGTGTGGGCACTAAAGTCCCCCCCCATTTAGTACCGGTTCAGCACGAACCAATGCTAAAGGGCAACCACGTGGCACGAGCCAGCTCCGTGGGCGCGTAGGACATTAGTACCGGTTGGTAACACCAACCGGTACTAAATGTTTGGGTGTGTTTTGGTTTTATTTTTTATTTTTACTTTAATTTTGTGTTTTCAATTTAAGTTATTGATTGTTTTACATTATAATGAGTTGTTAAATCATTAGGTGAATGTACCACAGATTAGTTTGATTGGATGCATGTGGATCCTAGCTAAGTCATCAAGTATATATATGTCATATCCATATTATATATACTTGATCACCTAATTAAGTGATGAGGTAATATGGATATGGCATATACTTGATCACTTAGCTAGAATCCATCCAGTTGAAACTAATCTGTGGTTTCTTTCATAAATGATATAATAACTCATCATCATCATCATATTAATATAAAAACTCTTGCATCATATATATCATCACCAACAACAGTTTTCATAGCTAGCTAAAAATCATCATATAATAGTCGTCTCATTACCACTACTTAATCATCATATAGTCATTACCACTATCTAATCACCACCAACACTAGCTTAAAGAAAAAACATTCACTTGTACCAGAAGCAAAGATATCATCGAGTTCAGCATGGTAATGATATTATAAGCGTTCATAACACCACAAAAGCAAATCACTCTTTGAGATTAAGTTCAGGATGAAGAACATGGACATGAGAGGACAAGTACTAAGAGCATGAACTAGCTAATTAATCACTCCTGCTGCTCTCTCTCAGGTAAAATAGCATAGAACATGTATAGCTTTCCTGATTCATCATATTGGAGCATGCAGACGAACCTGTCTCCTAATCGTGGGTTGCGCTTCTGATTGCTGCTCCCTAGTACTTCTCTGCGATCGTTCACAATTTTGCTCCAGTCTTTTACTATTAAGCATTCCTCGCTATTAGAAATCCTGAATGCACTAAAGTGCATTGTAGAATATCTTGGTCGTAAGCTAACAATATTCATGGAAATAAGCTGTCAATATAAATTGAGATCTATTAATTATTCAACTGGTTCAAATAATCTCATATCGAAGACATAAATATGGTTGACAAACTAACATAATGGTAGAACTGGAGGCGTCTGCACATTGACCCAGATGTCTCTATTACCTTCCAGACGAATATCAAAGGTGATAACCCTATCAGGCTCAAATGCATAAGCCTTGCATAGTGCTGGCCAAGTTTTGCATTCAAAATAGGCTTATGTGTCTGCATTGTATAATTTGACGTTGAAGGTATAAACATTCTCGGTCTTCAAGTAAACTCTTTTTACCTCCATAGTTTCGTTAGGACTGAAACCTATCTTATCCAAGACAAAAATTCTTGCATGGCAGGGAATACGCTAGTAGAATAGTGAAAAATTAAAATTAAAAGTTGAAGCAAAAGAAGCATAAGTCATGATTAATTACGAAAAAGACTTGTCATTGTGACTTATTGTATCCACTTCGAAGTTCTCATCCAGCTTGATGCTAAAGCGTCTATCATCAACTAGAAAATTTCTGCCGCACAGGCCGCGCTGGTCTTCGCAGTATTCGCACATAATGAAATCGTGTTCGTCGTCAGACGACATTCCTATGTTCATAGGTGAAACATTAAACACTTATTAGTTCTATTAATTCAACTAATTCTGTTAATTCAACTAGTTCAACTAATTAATTAAACTAATTCAACTAAGCACTTACGAAAAATATACCTAAATAAAGTAGCTCAACTAATTTAACTAACTAGTTGAACTAATTAATTCAACTAATTCAACTAAACTAGTT
>NC_057803.1:337547804-337576361 GCF_018294505.1 Triticum aestivum
ATGGGGACGGGCCGGGCGGGGACGACGGGATGACGGGGCGGGGCGCGGCGATGGGGACGGCCGGGGCGGCGACGACGGGGACGGGGACGGGGCGACGACGGGGGCGTCAACGAGGCGTCGAAGGGGGCAGCGACGGGGGCGGCGGGCGACGGGACAGAGGAGAAGAAGCAGATGAGAAACTGAATTTTTTGAAGTGTTTTCTTAAATAGGATGGGCCTTTAGTACCGGTTGGAGCCACCAACCGGTACTAAAGGCCAACTTTGGCCAGGCCAAGAGGCGGGAAGAGCACCCTTTAGTACTGGTTGGAGCCACCAACCGGTACTAAAGATCACCCTTTAGTACCGGTTGGAGCCACCAACCGGTACTAAAGGTTGTGTGGCGGTGCACAAAGTTTAGTCCCACCTCGCCGGGCGAAGGGCAGCCGCACTGGTTTATAAACCCAACCGCGGCTGCCCTTTCGAACTCCTCTATAAAGCAGGCTTTTGGGCCTAACTATGGCGCGCTGCCCTGTGAGTCTGCTGGGCCTCATCGGCCTGAAATTGCACGCCCGTGGTCTAGCAGGCCCACAGGACAGCGCCCCAATTTTTTTTATATAGTTCTTTTTTCTGCTTTATTTTTTCATCTATTTATTTCTGAGTAGTTTTTTTATTTTCTGCTATATTTATTTTCTTCTATTTATTTTGACTAGTTTTTCTATATAGTTTTTTGTTTTCTTCTATAGTTTTTTTTTCTTTTCTGCTATTTTTTCTTTTCTGCTTTATTTATTTTCTTCTATTCATTTATTTTTATATAGCAGAACATGCAAGAACAACAAATGATGTCCGAACATGTTGGAAATTGATGACGTCGCTTTGAATGCTGCATACTGAACACAAAAGAAGTCCGGAGTTCAAATAAGTTTAAAAAACATTGAAGTGCCCGTGTAACACATGAGTTCATGTCCGAAACCCTGATACTCCGAAAGAGATTGTCCGGTTTGTACACGAAGTGCATCCAGTTTTTGCCGTGACCCTCTCTACTCTCTCACACATGCTATGCAGGTGAAATGATGATACCATGCTAAATTTCAACATTTTAGAAGTTCATTTTGTAGTGATTTTCAATTTCATGGTCATTTAGCTCTTTAAACAATTCGGTAAATGACTGGAAACAGCAAATGATGTCAGAACATGTTGGAAATTGATGACGTCGCTTTGAATGCTGCATACTGAACACAAAAGAAGTCCGGAGTTCAAATAAGTTTGAAAAACATTGAAGTGCCCGTGTAACAGATGAGTTCTTATCCGAAACCCTGATACTCCGAAAGAGATTGTCCAGTTTGTACACGAAGTGCGTCCAGTTTTTGTCGTGACCCTCTCTACTCTTTCGCACATTCTATGCGGGTGAAATGATGATATCATGCTAAATTTCAAAATTTGCACAGTTCATTTTGTAGTAATTTTCAATTTCACGGTCATTTAGCTCTTTAAACAATTCGGTAAATGACTGAAAACAGCAAATGATGTCAGAACATGTTGGAAATTCATGACGTCACTTTGAATGCTGCATACTGAACACAAAGGAAGTCCGGAGTTCAAATAAGTTTAAAAAACATTGAAGTGCCCGTGTAACAGATGAGTTCTCGTCTGAAACCCTGATAGTCCAAAAGAGATTGTCTAGTTTGTACACGAAGTGCGTCCAGTTTTTGCCGTGACCCTCTCTACTCTTTTGCACATGCTATGCGGGTGAAATGATGATACCATGCTAAATTTCAACATTTTCACAGTTCATTTTGTAGTGATTTTCAATTTCACGGTCATTTAGCTCTTTAAACAATTCGGTAAATGACTGAAAAATAGCAAATGATGTCAGAACATGTTGGAAATTGATGACGTCACTTTGAATGCTGCATACTGAACACAAAAGAAGTCCAGAGTTCAAATAAGTTTAAAAAACATTGAAGTGCCCGTGTAACAGATGAGTTCTCGTCCAAAACCCTGATACTCCGAAAGAGATTGTCCAGTTTGTACACGAAGTGCGTCCAGTTTTTGCCGTGACCCTCTCTACTCTTTTGCACATGCTATGCGGGTGAAATGATGATACGATGATAAATTTCAACATTTTCACAGTTCATTTTGTAGTGATTTTCATTTTCACTTTCATTTAGCTCTTTAAACAATTCGGTAAATGACTAAAAAACAACAAATGATGTCAGAACATGTTGGAAATTGATGACGTCGCTTTGAATGCTGCATACTGAACACAAGAAGTCCTGAGTTCAAATATATTATTAAAAATAAAAAAGAGGTGCAATGCTGGTTAATTTGCTTCAAGCCTTTCGGAATAGTGTAGACTGCACTGCACATAGCTCAGTGCAATCTATGCTATTCCGAAAGGCTTGAAGCTAATCAACGCGCAGATGAGCATTGCGCCTCTTCATCATTGTCTCTGCACTCACGGCTTATAAACCGCTCATACTGCCTCTCCCTTGGCGAGGTGGGAGTAAAAATCAGTTTACTATGAAACTCTAGTACCGGTTCATGCCATGAACTGGTACTAAAGGTCTTCGTGGGGGCCCCAGCCTGACCACAGCCACACTGGCCTCATTAGTATCAGTTCGTGGCATGAACCAGTACTAAAGGTTGCCCATGAACCGGTACTAATGATGTCCGCCCGCCTAGCCGTTGGAACCGGCACTAATGGTCACATTACTGCCGGCTCAAATTCAAACCGGCACTAATGTGCTTCACATTTGACCCTTTTTCTACTAGTGGTCTTGCTCGATGGACATATCATACACATGGCAAATTTGCATCTTATGCTTGGATTGACTCACATTATGATTGCCTTGTTGCATCTTGTATTCCCATGTCGTCCATGATATATGAGCTTGTGCATTTCCTTAGCAAATTTGTTGTGATCTTCCTTGATGGCATATTCATACATGATGATCATATTGCCCATCATCAATTGCATGATCACATCACATTGAGCATCAGTTACCATGTTAATGCTTTTGATAAACCATCCCTTTATGACATCATTTTTCACAATGGTTTCTTCGATCACATTCACCACACCTTTGTGCATACTACAAATCCTATTGTTCCCATGAATGCTTTGCATATTATTCTATATAATCTTCATAAGCTTCATGCACTTTGTCACGAACAATCTTGCTGAACGAACTCATTCTTACATGATGGACACTTTGTGTGCGCTAACCATTGTATTTTCGAGTGTCGTTTGTGTTTGCTTTTCTTGCATGTATACGACTCCGGAGACACCTTGAGTACTTGGATTGTCCAATGCCTTCAACTCCGTCAACTACAAGTCCATCCACAACAACCGTTTCCATGGTGATGAGGATCACAATCTGAGGTCGGATCTTCCCCAAGGGAGGGGAGATGATGCGGAGCATCCTACGATCATCCCCATGACATGAGCATGAGCTAGAGCTCTCGAGAACGAGGTGACTTCTTTCCTTAGTGATATCCCATTTGATCCTCTCGAGGCATGGCTAGTACCTAAGTCCGGAATGTTATGCATGATTAGGTATCAAGAGGACCCTCCCGAAGATGCACGTGAAGTCGGACAAACCACCAAGTCCACAGATGAAGAGAAATGCCGAAAGGAGAAAAAGGCAGCTCCATGACCCGGACATCCGGCCCCAGGCCCGGACATCCGGCTGCTGGAGACGACCACTACAGCAACAGCCGCCCAGCCACCAAGTGCTACAGGCCCCAGACATCCGGCGTCAACCACGGACATCCAGCGCCTCGCCAAGTCCCGGACATCCGCCTCACCGCCGGAAATCTGGCACCCTCCAAATTGAGAGCAACAAAGTCAGCTCCTCCAGCCCGAACATCCGGGCTGCCAGCCCAGACATTCGGCTATCTATGAAGGCCCGGACATCCGGCCCGTCATCCGGACGTCCGGCCTCCCCTACCTGCGTGCAGTGCATCTGGGCCAAGGCCCATGTAGCCCTTCGCCCCTTAGACTATATATACTGCCCCTCCACCTACGTTTTAGGGTTAGCATTGTGTTAGCTCATTGGTGAGATAGAGCTTCGCTCATCCATATCGGATCTACTCCACGAGAGAGACCGCGACCCCTCTATGGAGAGGATCCACCTTGGATTCAAGACCCCTCATGGGAAGATCCCCTTGTGGATTCAAGACCTCCTCTACGGAGAAGAACCGGCTACCCTATGTATCATCCTTTGTTGGATTTGGATCATGTATCTCTTTGTGTTCATGGATCTAGCACATGTGTGATTGTTTCTTGTCTATTTGAGTGATTCCTCTCTTTCCCCTCGTGTTTTATCCCTCGTGTTCTTCGTGTTCTTAGTTGGGATCCACTCCTTTCATGAAAGATCGGGCCACTTGGGTTCTACCCTCCATCAGATTGGTAGAGGCATATAAAGGCCATGAGATTGAGCTTTGGACTTAGTTTTGCGGCATGTAGAGCATCGCTTGGTGAAGCGATTGACGTCACGAAACATCTTGGGCCAATAGTAGTTCTTTGAGAGCGTAGCGAACGTCTTGTCGCGTCCAAAATGTCCCATTAAGCCTCCTCCATGAGATTCCTGCAAAAGCAACAAACTAAGAGAAGACTCGGGGATGCAAAGTTTGTTAGCTCTCATAAGGTATCCATCTTTGATGTAATAGCATTCCCAAGAGGTGAGCGTCAAAAACTTGGCATAAGGAGTAGCAAAAGTAGGATCATGCACATACAATTCTTTGATATGCTCAAAGCCAATGACCTCCAATTCAAGTTGAGTGACAAGCATGCATATGCGAGAAAGGGCATCCGCCACAATGTTTTCCTTACACTTAATGTACTTGATGACATAAGGAAAAGACTCAATAAATTCACTCCATTTAGCATGACGCTTGTTCAACTTGGTTTGGCCCTTAAGATACTTGAGCGTTTCATGATCGGTATGAATGATAAACTCATGAGGGCGAAGATAGTGTTCCCATTCATGCAAAACCCGGACTAAAGCATAGAGCTATTTGTTATAGATGGGATAATTGAGTTGCGCGCCGGAGAGTTTCTCACTAAAGTAAGCTATGGGGCACTTCTCTTGCGTTAACACACCTCCTATGCCATTACCACTAGCATCACAATGAATCTCAAAGGGTTTGTCAAAGTTGGGTAATGCAAGCACGGGAGCATGAGTAAGCAAATTCTTAAGCTCATTGAAAGCGGTATCTTGGGATGGTCCCCAAACAAAAGTTGCATTCTTCTTGCTCAAAGCATGCAAAGGCAAAGCAATGGTGCTAAAATCTTTCACAAAGCGATGATAGAAACCCACAAGGCCAAGAAAGCTACGCACTTGTTGCAAATGAGTTGGTTGTGGCCAAGTCTTAATAGCATTGATCTTGGACTCATCAACATGAACACCCTTAGAAGAAACAACAAACCCAAGAAAACGAGCTTGTCAACGCCAAAAAGGCATTTCTCCATATTAGCATAGAGGTTCGAACATGGGTGACATGATCTCTAAGAGATTTGCTATAAATAAGGATATCATCAAAGTAGACCACAATAAATATACCGATGTAAGGCCGAAAGACATGATTCATAAGACGCATAAAAGTACCCGGTGCTTCCGAGAGACCCATAGGCATGACTAACCACTCATACAAGCCAAACTTGGTTCTGAAAGCAGTTTTCCATTCATCACCCTCTTGTATGCATATTTGCTAGTAACCACTCTTAAGATCAATTTTCGAAAAGATAGTGGCTCCACTAAGTTGATCAAGCATATCATCAAGGCGTGCAATGGGATACCTATAACTAATGGCAATAGCATTGATAGGTTTACAATCGGAGCACATGAGAAAGCTACCATCTCGTTTTGGCACAAGAATGACCGGGACGGCACAAGGGCTCAAACTTTCACGCACATGTCCATGGTCTATCAGATGCTTTACTTGCCTTTGTATTTCTTTGGTTTCTTCGGGGTTGACGCGATAAGGATCTTTGTTCGGAAGCGGTGATCCGGGGATGAGGTCGATGCGCTGCTCAATGCCTCGTAGTGGAGGTAGTCCCAGAGGTAGCTCGTCGGGGAAAACATCCTGAAATTCCTGCAAAAGAGAAGACAACACTACAGGAAGAGTGTGAGAAGTGTTAGTTTGTGGTGCATTGTCCTTGCACACAAGAACGTAGTGTAGGACACTAGATGGGTTGCCACACACTCCTCTTATCTCACTTTTGGTGGCAAATAGGACTAAGTTCTTCTTTTCGCTCATTGTGGAGGGGTTCAATTTGGGCTTGTGGCGCTCACTCTCTTTTTGGTGGCTCACTCTCTCACTATGATCTCCACGATGGGTGGCTTGCTTGTCGGCGATCACTTGGCTTGGCGACATTGGATGAAGCACGTACTCCTTTCCCATCATCTTAAAGATTTAATTGTTCGTTCGACCATTGTGTATGAATCCTCTATCAAATTTCCATGGGTGTCCAAGGAGGAGTTGGAAAACGGTCATTGGAACGACGTCGCACTCCAAGGTGTCTTCGTAGGCACCAATTTTGAAGGAGACTTGTACTTGATGGTCGACTTGGATAGTGCCAGAGTCGCTAAGTCATTGCACTTTGTATGGATGTGGATGCTTCATCTTGGGAAATTGGAGCTTGGCTCAAAGTTCTTCACTTGCGAGGTTATGACAACTCCCTCCATCGGTGATGACCTTGACGGATCGTCCATTGATGCCGGGTGTGGAATATGTGACATCTTTGGTCTTCTTCTTGGTGATGTTGGAGAGTCCAGACCTTGGAGACAACAAGAGCGAGACTTGAATCTTCATTGCAAAACACTTGTTCCTCTTCATCGTTCACTTGCTGGTGCATGGCGACTTTGCTCAAGAGCGTCCATTTCTCCTTCACTTGTCGAGTCGTATGTGTCGTCGTTGTTGAGGATCATTATCCACTTGTTGGTGCACTCATAGGACTTGTGGCCTTGGCCTCCACATGTGAAGCATTTGAAGGAGTTGACGAAGCTTTCTTGGAACTCAACTTGTCGATGTTGCTTGTAGAAAGCTTGATAGACGGTGTTGGAGTCGTTGAAGCTTGGTTGTCGGAGAAGCCGTAGGACTTCGATGAGAACTTGGCATACTTGAAATCGTCTTGCTCTTGATGTTCCACCTTTGTAGCTTGATGCACTAGATCGATGAGGTTCGAGTATGGTTGGAAGCCGGCGATCTTCTTGATAGGATGGTTGAGTCCATTTAAGAAACGTGCCATACTTTGCTCATCATCTTCCATGGCATTGGCTCGTATCATGGCAATCTCCATCTCCTTGTAGTACTCTTCAACGCTCTTGGTTCCTTGCTTGAGTAGTTGGAGTTTCTTGAAGAGGTCACGGTTGTAGTAGGTAGGCACGAAGCATGCTCTCATCACATTCTTCATTTGTGCCCAAGTAGTGAGGGGTGGTTCACCTCCTGTCTCTTGGCGCTCGATGACTTGTTCCCACCAAATGAGGACATAGTCTTGGAATTCAAGGGATGCCATTGCGATCTTCTTCTCTTCATCGTAGTTTTGCAAATGGAAGATCTTGTCAGCTTTCAATGCCCATGATAGGTACTCTTCGGGACCGTTTCTTCCGTTGAACTTGGGCATGGTGAACTTGAGCTTGTCGTAGCATTGCTCTTCATTGTGTTGGGGTCGGGGATGATGACGTCCATGTTGTTGTTGATTGTCAAGCTCGTGTCGCTCTTGGTGAGGAGGGTTGTCAACCTCATGTTGCTCTTGTCATGGAGGATTTCCAATATCGTCATGCTCTTGATGAACTTGATGTTCTTGGCGAGCTTGTGGAGGAGCTTGTCGAGCTCGAGGAGGAACTTGACGATGCACGCGAGCTTGAAATCTTCGTTCTTGAATTTCTTAGCGAAGTGCTTCTTCTTGTTCACGAGCTTATCAGCCTCGGTTGGCTACGGCTCGACTTGAATCTCGGAGGGCTTGTTGTGCGGCAAGTGCTTGAGCTTCACGGATTTATTGTTCTTTGCGTTGTGCTTCGGCATCTCGTGAAACTTGGTGTAGACGCGCTCGCTCTTCCTCTTCATGTTGGCGTTGTCGTTGCCATTCTCGTGCTAGCGCAAAAGCCTCTTGGGTTTGACGTCGTCGGAGCTCTTGATAGTCGGTGTCACGTAGAGGATTGAGGCTTGCTTGACGATCATTGCGTGCGGCACGGCGTAGAGTGTTCAATGTTGGTGTACTTGAGCTAGAGAGGGTGAAGTCGAAGCAGCGACTTGAATGGCTCTTTCTTGTCGAGGACGAAGTGGAAGAAGAGCGGTTGAGCAACAAAGTGCGAATCTCGTCCATCCTTGCGTCATTCTCTTGCTTGTGATCATCGAGCTTGTAGTCTAAGTAGTCCCTTGTACGTTGCTCGAAGAGTCACAAGTGGGCGGCGAGGTCGTCGATGCGTTCACCCATAGCTTGTTGCTCTTGATGCAAAGCACGTTGTGCACCAAAGAGGTGACTCTTGGTGACGTAGGAGTTCATGTCGTCGTCGTGCTCAATGAAGAATGGGTTGGTAGAAGTACTTGGCCTATCCATCATTCCAAGGAAAATGTGAGTGGTAGAAAGAGAAGAATGAATAACAAATGTACCTTGACCGAAGTTGAAAATGGATCGATGATCACTCCAATGTAGGACAAGGAAATAGCACAATTGGTACTAGCTCTTGTCGGTTTCTCACATCTACACAAGTAAAAGCTTATGGTGGAGCTTGGTTTGTATGGTGGCACAAAATTTGATGCAATTGTAAGTGAGCTTCAATAATGTTGGAAAAGATTCGCAAGATGCAATATAACAAGTAGACCAAGCATATAAGGTACCCGGAAACACACACGCAAAAAGATAAGTGGGGTCGTGCAACCAAGGATGAGCCAAAATGTGGAATCCACAAAAATGCTCATGTTGAACGACACTAGAGAGACCCTAGCACGATTGCACAATAGGCAGATACAAGAACTTGTGCGCAACTGATGATGACATGACTATCTTGGATACGACCAAAAATATTGCATACATGCATATTTGTCAGGTGATTTCTAGTGCAAACTATTCAATAATCTATTTATGTTATCCAGAACAAAAATACTTCACACACTTTTGTGTTTTGTCTAATTGCAGGTTTATGGGACATTTGTACAGTCCACATATGAAGATAAGTGAAAAGGAGAAGTTTAGGTTCTGTTCAAAAAGTCCTCTCACGTCACTTTTGGGCGAAGAGAAGATAGAGTCCAACTCCCTTACATTTTGGATTCAGATTCGGACTGCACAGACATACCTGACTCAAAACGCCAACAAAATTTTCATACGGACTCCGAATTGGGTGATTCCTTTTTTGTTTAAAAGTAGATTTCGTGATATTTCCAACCCAATTGGATTCACCATCAAATTCGTCCAGAGCATTGAGATATCGATGAAACAATCTGACGCTGCAGCAGAATCTGAGTCAAACAATAAGTCCAAAGGAGTTGCATCACCTCCAGTTTGGCCCATGAGCCTTGTACAACCTAGGGTTGGTTTTAGGCTGCCTTGGGACGTCCTTCCACCTCCTTGTCCGCCACCCCTTGCTCCTATATAAATAGATCCATCTAGTAACTTTTTTCCTTGGGATTTGTTTAGTTAAAAGTTAGCCATTGCAACTTCGTATACTTCGTTTGTGTCCAACGACCAGACCAAGACCGCTTATGAATCCCCACCATTATAAATACTTCATATATATTCACAATATTCAGATTGCTTTATCATATTATTGCTTGTTCTTCGATTGCTTGTAGGAATAGACCTTCGTGGTCAGGCTGACCGTACTTCCGGCATCATCAGTAACCTTAGGAGGTTGGTTTAGCGATTGCTAAGGCGCAATGTCGTGCACGTTTGTAGTCGGAAAGTCAAAGTCGTCTCCACCAAATCGATAGTTATCATCTCACCGAAAGATCGGGACACCCTCGCCTCTATCAAGTGGTATCAGTTTTTAGGTTGCTCGGTGAGAATTCCCGTTTTTCCTTGATTAGATTTATTTTCTTACCTATTGTGCAAGAAAAAACCACAAAATAGTTAGATCTATTCATCCTTTGTACAAGCCAGTCTGAGCCTTTGCAATTTTCTTTTCATTGCTTGCATAGTTGAATTATCGGTTGCATCGTCCTGTCGAGTTGCTGGTCTTAGTGTCTAGTTCGTTTAGAGTTTCGAGTTCTGTTCACATTAGTCATGCCGCGCTGCATCGTTATCCCTTCCGCTGTCCACCACCCATCCATCAATTTCCACCACATGCTACCCATCGTTCATTGTCACAATCATAGTTTAGGTCGTTCACATCTTCGCTAGATCCAATCTGCATCTTATCTAGTTTGTGTTGGAAAGAGGGGGAGAGAAAAAGAACAGAGAAAAAAGGAGAATTTTTTTAAAAAAGTCAGAGAAAAAAAGAGAGAAAGAAAAAGAAAAAAAGTGTGACGAAAAAAATAGAGAAAAAAAAGAGAGAAAAAAAATTTGGATCTATCTAGACTCAATCTCATAGTTGAATTCGGATTGGAATCTGCTTTGTGCATAGTTCAGCAAAACAGACATTACTTCCTTATACGAAGTCCGTTTTGGCTCCTCGAGTACTCAAATGAAAGCTAGCGACCAGCCGCATCTAAATAGTTGCAGAAGCTATTTCAATATTTGGCACCTCAAAATTTGCTTCTAAATAGGTCATTTTGTCCTCCGAAGTTCACACACACAGCTTATTCCAGTTTTTCAGGCCAATTTTAGAATTTTTTGACTCCTCATATCAACTCAGAATTGAGTTATTCCTTTTGTGTTTGAAAGTTTGAGTCGGTACCATTCTTGAAAAAAATCATCAAAAAAATTGGCACAAACTTTTCCAGAGGAAAGTTGGAGAGAAAGTTGTTGATATATCCTTCTTGGCTGTTGTTTCATATCATTATCTTTACTGCTATTGTGATCTTCACTTATATCTTGTTGTCCAGAGCTACTTCATATCATTTATTGATGCTAGTTGTGATATGCCGTGACCTCATTAGTGTTCTAGGCTCGCGTCTCTAGTCCGGTCTAGCCTAGGACCAGCATAGTACCGTCGTTGAACATTTATTCAACATTTCATCTTTGAATTGATTATTGCTAATCTTTTGCTACCATATATAGCCAACCTAGCTCCACATATTTCTACACATGTATACGTATGTTCCCCTGACAATCGCTTTACACAATCTTCAGAGTTATTTGACACCGCTAGTTGCCTGTCACCACGTGCCGCATGGTAAGAACTTGTAAGATATTGATATTTTCTTTACTATGAGCGCTTTACAACCACATCCTAGTAGTTCATAGGAACATATTTTTTGGATTCTATTTCTTATTTCTACTAATCATGACAGGATCCAGAGTCAATTAATGGCTTTGTCGATCGTGGGAGACGTGCCACCACCTTTGCAAATACCACAACCGTCACAAGAGGTGCACAAACATCCAAATGCAAATGACCAGGTTAATGTATATATACCACCATTTAATGGCCGTTTTAGACCTGCTTTATATATTGAATGGGAGTTCAACATAAAAAATATATTTGCTTCCCATAATTTTGATGAACATAATAAGGTTAAGGTTGCGGTTGGTTCTTTCACTGGTTATGCTTTGGTTTGGTGGAGTGAATATTGTCGGTTGCACCCTGATTATATACCTACTACTTGGAATGATTTGTAACTTGCCATGCGACATAGTTTCCTTCCCGCTTATTATACTCGCGACATGATTAAGAAGTTGCAACATTTAAAACAAGGTAGTGACACTGTCACAAAATATTATGATGATTTACAAGCTAGCTTGTTGCATTCCTCTTTAGAAGAAAGTGAAGATGATTTTATGGAGAGATTTTGGCGAGGATTAAACCGTGATATTAAAGATATATTAATTCATGAAGAGTGTTATCCTATGGACCATTTGTTCCGTCTTGCTTGCAAAGCTGAACAGGAAATAAAACGACGTGTTGCCCACGAGGAGAACAAGCGCACGATGGACATTCCAAGAGTTGATATGATTGTTCCTTCAACTACTAGGCATACTATGACAACAACATCCATTGTTATGAGTACTACATCACCTCCACCATGTGACACATCGCCCCCGAGAGTCGCTACATCATCTGAGTTGATCATTAGAGGTAATGAAAAAGGTACTGATCTTCCATCTCAACATGAGAATGATGAATGCCTTGTCAATTTGAATGCACCATCTGATGAGCTACCCACTACTTTGATCGTACCACCTATTTTAGAGGACTATGTTGATAATTTGACTTTGCCATGTGATCAAACAACTGAAATACCAACAATTTTGGGTGCACCCATTAAATTAACTGTTGATGCAAAAGAACCAATGTTTAATTATTTTGATATGACCTCTAATCTTGGTGATGATTCTGTGTCCAATAACCTACTGCATGTTTGCTTATTTAAGAATGTTGTCGCATGTAAATTTTATGCAAGTAAGATTTATTCCCCAATGCTGGGATGGTTTAACGATGAATATTGTCAATCTTTTGATATTAATAAGAGCTTCACTTATATGTGCAAACTGACTTGCAATATTTTCATGCCTTCTACTTATGATAATATTTTGGCTTTATATATTATGATCTACGAAAGTTACTCATGTATACATGTGTCATATGTGCAAAAATCAAGGGAAGTAAAAATTGATGACATATACATATACAACATGTACACCTTGTCTCTTTTGTTAACCACATTTCAGATTAAGCAACGCCGAGGATGGCTTTGTTTTCAAGAAGGGAGGATGATCAGGACATGACTACCTTGGATACGACCAAAAATATTGCATACATGCATATTTGTCAGGTGATTTCTAGTGCAACTATTAAATAATCTATTTATGTTATCCAGAACAAAAATACTTCACACACTTTTGTGTTTTGTCTAATTGCAGGTGTATGGGACATTTGTACAATCCACATATGAAGATAAGGGAAAAGGAGAAGTTTAGGTTCTGTTCAAAAAGTCCTCTCACGTCACTTTTGGGCCAAGAGAAGATAGAGTCCAAGTCTCTCATGTTTTGGATTCAGATTCGGACTACACAGACATACCTAACTCAAAACGCTAACAGCGTTTTCATACGGACTCCGAATTGGGTGATTCTTTTTTTTTTTAAGGTAGATTTCGTGCTCTTTCCAACCCAATTGGATTCACCTTCAAATTCGTCCGGAGTATTGAGATATAGGCGAAACAATCTAACGCTGCGGCAGAATCCGTGTCAAACAACAAGTCCAAAGGTGTTGCATCACCTCCACTCCGGCCCAGGAGCCTTGTACGACCTAGGGTTGGTTTTAGGCTGCCTTGGGACGTCCTTCTACCTCCTTGGCCGCCACCCCTTACTCCTATATAAATAGATCCATCTAGTAGCTTTTTCCTTGGGATTTGTTTAGTTAAAAGTTAGCCATTGCAACTAGTTGTACTTCGTTTGCGTCCGACGACCAGACCAAGACCGCTTACGGATCCCCACCATTATCAATACTTCATATATATTAACAATATTCAGATTGTGTTATCATATTCTTGCTTGTTCTTCGATTGCTTGCAGGAATAGACCTTTGTGGTCATGCTGACCGTGCTTCCGTCATCGTCAGTAACCTCAGGAGATTGGTTTAGCGATTGCTAAGGCGCAATATCGTGCACGTTTGTAGTTGGATCGTCGAAGTCGTCTCTAGCAATTCGATAGTTATCATCTCATCGAAAGATCGGGACACCCTCGCCTCTATCACCAACCTACTTAGCAAAAATGCAACGACTTCTATCCCAAGTATGCTCTATGCAAGGTGTTTTGATGATATGATCGAAGATGATCGAGTATGACAATCCTAATGTTGTATGATGCTATGGTTCTTGATTAAAACCTCTTTGCTTATCTTTCCTCTTTGCTTATCTTTCCTCTTTTCTTAAAAGCTTGTTTGGCGCTTGTTTGGCTATTTGATGTTGCAGCTCTTTTCTCATGCAATGCTTGACGAACCAAGATAGCAATTGTGTATGCAATGACAACTTTGTGACACAAGAGATGATACCAATATATGCAACAATTATGTATGTATGCTATGGGAAGTATGATCACTAATGTCCACAAGTCTCGTTTCCGTCAATACTCAAAGGCTAGTCTCGATGGGTAAGCAACACAAAGGAGTAAGGCTACGATGGCTATCAATGTAATGGCAAGAGTGATATGTCCAATACCAAGACGAGGTTACCATTCTTGCTTACGGTATGGTGTCAAAATGGTTGACCGAAACTGAAATACCAAGATGATCCAGGTGGTCGTTGTTGTTGATGCGTCCGTGGCGAAGATGAGTGGCGGTGATCTTGATGTCGAACCGTAGCTAGATAGACGAAAAACAAAAGGTTACGGAACCGCAACTCAAATTCTCAAATCTCGAGGTGCCAACATGTGTCGGAGTGTGAAGGGGTAAGCAATGGTGGTGGTATGCGGAAGTGGTGATGGTGTATAGGTGGTAGGAGTGCGTATGCGGAAATGTGGGGCGGTGGTGGTGCAAAACTGAAAGAAATTCAGTTTCGTCAGGGTTCGTCAGACGTCCAGGCTAGGTCGGTCGTCCGATCATCAGACGTCTGGGCTGTGTCGGACATCCGGTGCCTGGGCAAAATTCGGGCACGGGATGAACTTCACGTGTTCGTGATGGTGATGATGAAAATGGTCAAATCCGGAGGATTTTGTGGATGGGAAGGGTGGGGAAATGGGAGAAAAGCGAGATCCACTCAAAACAAAGCAAATCCACGGATCCAAACCAACAAAATCTCAACACACGAACAAATCACAAAAAAATTTGGGGCTATTTTTGTGGGGAATTTTTTGAATCAGGACGAAAAACAACAAAACAAGGCTAGAAACACAACGGGGACGCTTCGAAATCGTGATCAGCATGGCTCTAGATACCAAGATGATGTAGGGTAGGAACCCTAGGGGCCGACCTTTCACGAAAGGAGCGGATCCCGCAAAGAACACGAAGAACACAAGGGGAACAACGAGGGGGAAACGAGGGGAACACTCAAACTAACAAGAACAAGTCACACATGAACTAGATCCTCGGATACATAAGGGTTCACACGATCCACAATCAACTTAGGACGATACAAGTAGCACGATCTTCTCCGTGAGGAGGTCTTGAGTTCTTCCCTAAAAGGGATCTTGAATCTGCTTGGGGGATCTTCTCTGGTGGAGGCTCGAATCTCCGTGGAGAAGGTGACCAAGTGGATGAGCAAAGCTCTCTCACAAACATGAGCTAATCCTTTGCTAACCCTAGAAAGTTGGACGAGGTGGAGCATATATAGTCTCAGTGGAAAACAGGGGGGCGAAGGGGTACATGGGCTGCGGCCCAACACGAAACAATGCTCAGGCGTCAGACGTCCGGGAGTCACCAGTCGTCCGAAGGCTCGTGAGGGTCCGGACGTCCGGTGCCTGTCAGACGTCCATAGATTCGGCTCGGGTGGTCTTCGGTCGGATGTCCGGGCGGGGTTGGTTGTCCGAGCAGCGTCGGTCATCCGTGGAGCGTCGGAAGTCCGTAATTTTGTCTCGGGTGTGGAAATGTCGGACGTCCGGTCTGGGTCGGACGTCCGGAACCTGGAGGTCGTCGGACGTCCGGTCCTGGCCGGTCATCCGGAGCCTGTAGCTTCTTCTGCATCACTTGTTCTTCTCTGTCTTCACGTCCATCTTCATCTTCTTCTTCTCCTTGCTCCTTACCTTCTCCATGGTACCTGAGTATGCACAATGTGCCCGTATGAGGTAGTAGCCATGTCTCATGTGCATCGAAGTGGAAACGTGAGAGGAGTGATGTCACCTCGGTTTCGAGAGCTCTTGCGCATGCTCGTGTCATGGGTCCGCTAGGCACTTGGTGAGGCGATGGTAGGTCCATGGGGATGACCTTGGGATGCTCCGCATCATATGTGGAGCTAGGAAGTCTTATAATATGGTAGCAAAAAGGGTCAGCAATAATCAATTCGGAGATGCAAAGTTGAAAAGCCGCTCAACGACAGTACTGTGCTAGTCCTAGGCTAGACCGTGCTAGAGACGCGAGCCTAGAACACTAACAAAATGATGATGCTGCACGTAAGCAAGGGAGGAGCACGCTCTGATTTTTTTTCAGTTTTTTTACTTTTTTTGCCTTTTCCTTCTTTTTTTAAACTGGAACTATTTTTTCTACTGCGGGTATCACGGAATCTCGGGAGTCCTACTCTGTCACGACTCGAAGTATCGCATGATCTGGAACTCCAAAACAGAGTAACAAAATACTAGACTCGGATTGGTGGCGGAGATGAATCTGGTGGAACTCGGACTGGTGGCGGCGATCAATCTGGTGGAACTCGGACTGGTGGCGAATCGGTGATGGAGGTGGACTCAGATTATCATGATGGCGGTGGATATGTGTTATATGGCAGCGGTGATGATGATGGTGGTATATGGCAGCGGTGATGATGATGGTGGTATATGGCAGCAGTGATGATGATGATGCAATGACGGCGTGACAACTTGCAGAAGCTATTTCAATATTTGGCACCTCAAAATCTGCTTCTAAATAGGTCTTTTTGCCCTCCGAAGTTCACGAACGCAGCTTATTCCAGTTTTCAGGCCAGTTTTAGAATTTTTTTGACTCCTCATATCAGCTTGGAATTGAGTGATTCCTTTTGTGTTTGAAACCTTGAGTCAGTGCCATTTTTGAAAAAAATTATCAAAAAAATTGGCACAAACTTTTCCAGAGGAAAATTGGAGAGAAAGTTGTTGATATATCCGCCTTGGCTGTTGTTTCATATCATTATCTTTACTGCTATTGTGATCTTCACTTATATATTGTTTTCCAGAGCTACTTTATATCCTTTATTGATGCTAGTTGTGCTACGCCATGACCTCATTAGTGTTTTAGACTCGCGTCTCTAGTCCGGTCTAGCCTAGGACCAGCACAGTACCGTCATTGAATGTTTATTCAACATTGCATATTTGAATTGATTATTGCTAATCTTTTGCTACCATATATAGCCAACCCGGCTCCACATATTTATACACCGTGTATACGTACGTTCCCCTGGCAATCTCTTTACTCAATCTTCAAAGTTATTTGACACTGCTGGTTGCCGATCACCACCTGCTGCATGGTAAGAACTTGTAAGATATTGAGATTTGCTATACTGTGAGCGTTTTACCACCACTTCCAAGTAGTTCATAGGAAAAAAATTGGATTATGTTTCTTGTTTCTACTAATCATGACAGGTTCCAGAGTCAATTCATGGGCTTTGTCGATTGTGGGAGATGTGCCACCACCTTTGCAAATACCACAACCGTCACAAGAGGTGCACAAACTGCCAAATGCACATGACCAGGTTAATGTATCTATACCACCATTTAATGGCCATTTTAGACCTGCTTTATATATTGAATTGGAGTTCAACATAAAAATTATATTTGCTTCCCATAATTTAGATGAACATAAAAAGGTTAAGGTTGCGGTTGGTTCTTTCACTGGTTATGCTTTGGTTTGGTGGACTGAATATTGTCGGTTACACCCTGATTATATACCTACTACTTGGGATGATTTGAAACTTGCCATGCGACATACTTTTGTTCCCGCTTATTATACTCGTGACATGATTAAGAAATTGCAACATTTAAAACAAGGTAGTGACACTATAACAAAATATTATGATGATTTACAAACTACCTTGTTGCATTCCTCTTTAGAAGAAAGTGAAGATGATTTTACAGATAGATTTTGGGGAGGATTAAACCATGATATTCAAGAGATATTAATTCATGAAGAGTATTATCCTGTGGACCATTTTTTTTGTCTTGGTTGCCCATGAGGAGAACAAGCACACGGTGCACATTCCAGGAGTTGATATGATTGTTCCTTCAACTACTAGGCATACTATGACAAGCACATCCATTGTTGTGAGGACTACATCACCTCCACCATGTGACACATCACCCCGAGAGTTGCTACATCATCTGAGTTGATCATAAGAGGTAATGACAAATGTACTAATCTTACATCTCTACATGAGAATGATGAATGCCTTGTCAATTTGAATGCACCATCTGATGAGCTACCCACTACTTTGATCGTACCACCTATTTTAGAGGACCCTGTTGATAATTTGACTTTGCCATGTGATCAAACAACTGAAATACCAACAATTTTAAGTGCACCCATTGAATTAACTGTTGATGCAAAATAACCAATGTATAATCATTTTGATATGACCTCTAATCTTGGTGATGATTCTATGTCCAATGACTTATTACACGTTTGCTTATTTAAGCTTGTTGTAGCATGTAGACTTGATGCAAGTAAGGTTTATTCACCAATGTTGGGATGGTTTAATGATGAACATTGTCAATCTTTTGAAATGAATAAGACCTTCACTTATATGTGCAAACTGAGTTGCAACATTTTCATGCCTTCTACTTCTTGTGATAATTCTTTGGCTTTAGATTTTATGAACTATGAAAGTTACTCATGTATACATGTGTCATATGTGCAAAAATCAAGGGAAGTTAAAATGGATGACATATACATATACAACATGTACACCTTGTCTCTTTTGTTTGCCACATTTCAAATTAAGCAACGCCGAGGAAGGCATTGTTTTCAAGAAGGGGAGGATGATGAGGACATGACTACCTTGGATACGACCAAAAATATTGCATACATGCATATTTGTCAGGTGATTTCTAGTGCAAACTATTCAATAATCTATTTATGTTATCCAGAACAAAAATACTTCACACCCTTTTGTGTTTTGTCTAATTGCAGGTGTATGGGACATTTGTACAATCCACATATGAAGATAAGGGAAAAGGAGAAGTTTAGGTTCTGTTCAAAAAGTCCTCTCACGTCACTTTTGGGGCAAGAGAAGATAGAGTCCAAGTCTCGCACGCTCTGGATTCAGATTCGGACTGCATATACATACCTGACTCAAAACGTCAACAAATTTTTCATACCGACTCCGAATTGGGTGATTCTTTTTTTTGTTTTAAGGTAGATTTCGTGCTCTTTCCAGCCCAATTGGAATCACCTTCAAATTCGTCCGGAGCGTTGAGATATCGACGAAACAATCTGACTCTTCAGCAGAATCTGAGTCAAACAACAAGTCCAAAGGTGTTGCACCACCTCCACTTGGGACCATGAGCCTTGTGCAACCTAGGTTTAGTTTTAGGCTGCCTTGGGAGGTCCTTCCACCTCCTTGGACGCCACCCCTTGCTCCTATATAAGTAGATCCATCTAGTAGCTTTTTCCTTGGGATTTGTTTAGTTAAAAGTTAGCCATTGCAACTTTGTGTATTTCGTTTGTGTCCAACGACTAGACCAAGACTGCTTACGGATTCCCACCATTATAAATACTTCATATATATATTCGCAATATTCAGATTGCTTTATCATATTCTTGGTCGTTCTTCGATTGCTTGCAGGAATAGACCTTCGTGGTCAGGCTGACCGTGCTTCCCGCATCGTCAGTAACCTCAGGAGATTGGTTTAGCGATTGCTAAGGCACACCATCGTGCACGTTTGTAGTCGGATCATGAAAGTCGTCTCCACCAAATTGATAGTTATCATCTCATCGAAAGATCGGGACCCTCGCGCTGTATCAAGTGGTATCTGTAGTAGAGTATGCAGTGCTCATAGTACTCCCTCCTTCCATTTATATAGGGCCTATGTGGAGGAGAGAGATGTGAAAAAGTAAAGGGAGTGAGCTGTCATGCAAGATCCTAGCTATGTACGCAATCCTAGTTAAATACAATAAATATGAAGAAAGAGATAGGGAGGAGATGGAAAAAAGTACTAATACAATAGCCAACCTTATATATTTTTTGCGGGAAATAGCCCACACTACTGTATGAGTGCATATAGATAATTGCTATAGATGACATGCAGTTCCTTATAGCCACTGGCTGGCTATACTATTAACCATGCTCTAATGCATTTTTCAAAACCGCCTTTGACTATTGATAAGATTAATAATACATGCGATGTATAATGTGAAAATTATATCATTGGAAGCTCCTTTCACATACGAATTTGACTGTATGCTTTGTGTAGGTTGCATGTCAGATATTATTACTCTAACATTTGGTCAAAGTTAGCCTCGAAAAATGCATTAGGCCCTGTAGATGGAAGGGGGGAGTAGTAGTGGAAGTGGATCCTCTGACGTAGGTATCCCTGCCTTACCCTCCCTTTCGTTCACTTACCGGTGGACCCCAAGCTTTCTAGGCCCCGCATGTCAGTTACTCAATAGGTTTGGCCACGTCACGGGATCCTCATCCGTAGTAATACTCCCTCTGTTTTTATTTACTCTGCATAAAACAGAGAGAGTGGTAGTATAAATGACGCGGGTGGGGGAGGGGGAGGGACGTCGGTTTGCTCTCAACTGTGGTCCCACAAGCGAGCGAAAACGCAAGACGAAGCGCGTTCCATTCGGTGAGCGACGTGAAGGGTCCAGCGTGCCGGGGTTCAACGCGAACACGACAAGAGCGATGTACAGTCAAAACCGATTGACCAGTCGTCACCGGAACCACTATTCACACCAGAACCTTCGCTGCTCGGCCTACGCCAGCCACTGCCCCAAAACCACACCTCCTCTCCAGCCCATCCCCCACCTTTCAATCCCCTAGCCCGCATCAAACATCCCCTAGTTCGCCAGAAAGCCATGGTGCGCTACAAGATCACGTACTACAAGATGCTGACACCGGAGTGCCGCGCAGAAATCGTGGCGGCGGTCGGTGCAACAAACCACCGTTCCCAAGCTCGCTTTGTAGTGGGCCAATCCCCGAGTTCTCTTGAGCCAAGCTACTTGGAGGAGGAAGCCGATCCAATGTTCATGGCAGAGGTCGCGGCGCAGAAGGCCCCCAATGGGTATGAGATGATGGCCGTCAACTTCGTGCCGGTGTCCGGGTCCCCCATGGTGCAGGCGGACCAACGATTCAACCTGGCGATACTAAAGGAGGACTGGGAGGCACAGGCTCAACTCGACGCAGAGCGCGTGCATGCCGCTGTGATTGAGGCTCTCCTGCAGGCGGAACTGGATGTCGTGGATGTGAATCGGGCGGCGGAGGCTCAACTTGACGCAGAGCGCGCGCATGCCGCTGCGATCGAGGCTCTCCTGCAGGCAGAACCAGATGTCGTGGATGTGAACAGGGTGGCAGAGGCTCAACTTGAGCCGGAGCGCGCGGATGCCACTGCTATCGAGTCCCTCCTACAAGTGGAACCAGACGTCCTTGACTTGAACCGGGCGGCGGAGGCTCAACTAGATGCGGAGCGCGCGGATGCCGCTGCCATCGAGGCCCTCCTACAGGTGGAACCGGACATCCTCGACTTGAACCAAGTGGCGGAGGCTCAACTCGACGCGGAGCGCGCGGACGCCGCTGCCATCGAGGCCCTCCTGCAAGCGGAACCGGACGTCTAGAACTTGAACCGGGCGGTGCTCTCGTCCGTGCAGAGCACCTGCACGCTCTACTAAACGAGTAGCTGGAGGCCGAGGACAACCACGATGCGGAGACACACGTCGGCAGCTATGGCTGGTTCACGCCGGCAGCTAAAGACGACGATGCCGTCTCGTTCCGCGAGCAGTGATAGTTTTTCTTTATGTTGTTGTTTTTAGGGATCTTTTGTTGTGTAAAAACATATATTGTTATGCAAGTCACCTGACTTTCATCATTTGGTTCAGTCTACCATTTCAGGCTGTTGGATGAATATCCTACATCTCCTAACCCTTCTTCCTCACCTCTTCTTCTTCCCCAACAAACCACCGCACGGGCCGTACGGATCCTCCCCAACATGTGGTTGGATAAACATACTGTATGAATGAAAATTATGTGTCATCGGTAGGATGGCTGAGTTTGGTTTGTTCACATGCGGTAGCACATGTCAGTGAGGGTCCGTTCCCTTGGTTTGGTTTGCGGCGTGCAGGAGCGACTGTGTGAGGGTGCGGTGCAACCGCGACAACCATGCGCAAGTGTACCTCCTTTTCAATTTGAAAACTTTAGGCAAGCTTGGCAAAAATGTGTTTTGAAGTATGGTAATGCAAGGCCTAGACCCAAAGAGGATAAGTACGTACGTACTGGTGTTAATAAAGAAAGGCGGGGTTTTCCTTCGCGAGATTAATCGATACAAATCCTCATTTGATGTGTCAATTAATGCGTATTTTTCTCCAAAGCCCAAGGAGCTAACCATCTTACTCCTCATCGCTTGATTAATGCAGCGCCGTGCAAACCAACCTTCTCACTTCCGCATGCATCCAAGGGTATATTAATGTCCTTGGTTGCTAGTACGAGGCAAACCCCATCAATTTTGCCTCGATTAGTGTTAGTGGCCTTTTGCAAATTGTAATTTTGATATACTGGCCTTGTGTACAAAAAAATTGAGGTAGTAACTATTTGACTTCCTTCCCCATTGCGGTGACGTCGACGATATCTCGAACATTGTGGTTTGGCGAAGTGCATTCGACGGAGAACACCGTTGAGGGAGACCACCGGACGCAAGTGTTGCCTGCAAGCCGAGACAACTGCCTTATTTGCATCCAGGAAGTCCGTTGAACCAAAGGACGCGTAAATAATGTACTAGTACTACTAGTACACAATAGCGTTGTCCGTCCACCTTAGTGCGGTGAGGTGGTTTCTCGAAGAAGACGATGGAGAAGTGGAGTCAGCGAAGAGTGAAATGATGGTTGCTTCGTCCATGCTTTGTGATTTGACGCCTCAATGGTTTGTGATTTGTGATAGAAGGGACAGGGGAGTAGACTCTTTGCTGTATACTATACATGCGTCCAAACACGGGAGCAAGTGGAGAGACGTTACATTTTTCTATTCCATCAATCAATCATTCAGGGAGCTTCGGTTCCATCTTTTTGGCTTTGGCAGCACCGTCCACAATGGTTCACATCGATGCGAAAAGCTATTTTCACATTTGGCTACACATTGTGGATGCCCTTAACCGTATCACTTGGTTTTGCTCCTGTATTCTATCTATACAAATCTCAATTATATTGATCTAAAAAATTATAGAATCAAGATTAATAAAAAGGAGGTGATTTTGTCGTGCGGATGGCGGGGAGGTTTCATATTTTTAGAGGACGTTGGCCTGGCGGTTTGCTAACATGCGGCCCCACGTGTGAGTGCTTTACCAAGCCAATCCGTGTCCCACATGAGGCAGAACAACGGCAGAAGCAACACGTGGTTAACTTGAAGAAGATCTTATCAAAAAAACTTGAAGAAGATGAGGGAGAAGCGGATTCAGCAACAAGTGAAATGATGGTTGCTTCGTCCCTCCAACTTCTTTTTCTAGCATTATTACTTCGTTCCTCCAACTTAACTGCGGGAAAGGTGTAGCTTTGTGATTTGATGCCTCATTGCTCATTACTACACCGGCGCCATAACTGGGGTGCTTCACCCCTACTACTCTGTTGATGTAGGGTGGAACCCTAGATGGCCGATCTTTCACGAAAGGAGCGGATCCCAACTAAGAACACGAAGAACACGGGGAAGAACGGAGAGAAACCACAAGGGGAAACACTCAAGAACAAGTTGTAACGCCCATGATGCGGCTATATCTCCCACGTGTCGAAGCACGACTTAGAGGCATAACTGCATTGTAAGCAATGTTGCAAGTGAGGTAATCTTCACACAACCCATGTAATAAATAAGGGAAAAGAGATACATAGTTGGCTTACACTCGCCACGTCACACAAAGCATAAATAACATTACATTCATCCAGTTACACTCAAGGTACGACTACGGAACCAAAATGAAGAACAACCCCAAATGCGACAAAGTTCCCGATCGCCCCAACTGGGCACCACTACTGATCGTCTGGAAAAGAAACGTAGTATCGTCCTAAGTCCTAATCGAACTCCCACTAGAGCTCAGTCAAATCACGTGGAGCGGTATCATCGGTCCCTGCATCTGGTTTTCGAAGTAATCTGTGAGTCATGGGGACTCAGCAATCTCACACCCTCGCGATCAAGACTATGTAAGCTTATAGGAATGGTAAAAGTATGAGGTGGAGCTGCAGCAAGCGACTAGCATATATGGTGGCTATCATACGCAAATGAGAGCGAGAAGAGAAGGCAAAGCACATTCGAGAATCTATGATCAAGAAGTGATCCAAGACTACTTACGTTTAAGCATAACTCAAACACCGTGTTCAATTTCCGGACTCCGCCAAGAAGAGACCACCGCGGCTACACACGCAGTTGATGCATTTTAATTAAGTTAAGTGTCAAGTTTTCTACAACCGGACATTAACAAATTCCCATCTGCCCATAACCGCGGGCACGGCTTTTGAAAGTTTAAAACCCTGCAGGGGTGTCCCAACTTAGCCCATCACAAGCTCTGATGGTCAACGAAGGATATTCCTTCTCCCAGGAAGACCCGATCAGACTCGGAATCCCGGTTACAAGGCATTTCAACAATGGTAAAACAAGACCAGCAAGGCCACCCGAATATGCCGACAAATCCCGATAGGTGCTGCACATATCTTGTTCTCAGGGCACACCAGATTGTCCAAGGTTCCGGTAGGCCAGTCAGAGTTGCCCCTGGTGGCCACCGGCAGCTGACAGGTTGGACCAACACTCAGAGGAGCACTGGCCCGGGGGTTTAAATAAAGATGACCCTTGAGTCTGCAGAACCCAAGGGAAAGAAAAGGCTAGGTGGAAAATGGTAAAACCAATGTTGGGCCTTGCTGGAGGAGTTTTATTCAAGGTGAACTGTCAAGGGGTTCCCATTATAACCCAACTATGTAAGGAATGCAAATTCAAGGAACATAACACCGGTATGACGGAAACTAGGGCGGCAAGAGTGGAACAAAACACCAGGCATAAGGCCGAGCCTTCCATCCTTTACCAAGTATATAGATGCATTAATTATATAAGAGATATTGTGATATTCCAACAAAATATCCATGTTGCAACAATGAACAAACTCCATCTTCACCTACAACTAACAACGCTATAAGAGGGGCTGAGCAAAGCGGTAACATAGCCAAACAACGGTTTGCTAGGACAAGGTGGGTTAGAGGCTTGGCTTAGCAAATATGGGAAGCATGAGATAGCAAGTGGTAGGTATCGTAGCATAGACATAGCAAAAGAGCGAGCATCTAGCAAGCAAAGATAGAAGTGATTTCGAGGGTATGGTCATCTTGCCTGCAAAGATCTTCAAGAAGACGAAAGCTTGATCCTCGTATGCGTACTCAACGGGCTCCCCGATAATGTACTCATCTCTCGGATCTACCCAAGCAAGAAAAACAAGCAAAGGGAGACATAATCAACCACGTGCAATGCACAAACAACATGATGCAAAACATGGCATGATATGTGGGATGTGATATGCGATGCATATGCATGATTCAGAAAGGAATGATTGAAACTGGCCTCAACTTGGAAAACCAAGAGTGCCACTGGAAATAGGAGTTGATTTCGGTCAAAATCGATATAAGCATCACCGAAATCGGATGCACGGATTGGAAATGGCAAGCAAAACAAATATGGCACCGATCTGCGATTAACAGCACGAGGCCATCTAAATGCATCAAGAACAACATGTTACAGAACTCTAACATAGCAACAAGATACATGGCAGGAATCCACTCAAGATGCTTGACAAAATATGAACACTGAGCTATGGCTAATTCAGTCAATAGCAGGTTCAAACAAGCATGGCAAAAGTGCAAAAGATAACAGGTTACAGACTTAGTGAAAATAACATGTCAGGAATTTAACATCAGGAAGCAATGTTTAGAGCAAGGTAACAACATGCTACAGGAACATATGATGGCAAAGCAAGACATGGCATGAAGCTACTCAAATCATACAACTGGAACATGGCAAAACAGATATTAAGTAGGCATGTTTACATGCTCGATGCACTCACCACAAGGCATTGCATGACAAACTAAGCATACACCCAGCAAGTAGACATGGCATAGAAGCTAAACATGGCAAGAACAACAACATAGCATGCAAGGATCAGCTACAACAACCTTGGCAAAATTGCTTAACACGTAAACAATCTGCCAGGAACATTTTATAGCAAAAGTAGAGCTCGATTGACTCAAGCTAGGGTGCTCCATAATTGCAAACAAAGACATGGATGGATAGAGCACAACTATATCTCCAAAACATCCTTACTGATCATGCTCAAATGAGGAATGGATCACTCTGTAGCAACATGTATACATGGCATAAAAATATTAACAGGGCAATGACTTAGAATATTTCTTAAGTCCCTGAAATCAGCAACATTATGAGGGCTACTTTGCATGCTTGTGCTAGTCACCACAAAGATCACAAAAATACATGGCATACACCCCTGTAAAGATGGCATGGCATACTTGAAAAACACATGTAGAGCTCAAGATCATAGGAGGCACACATCAAACATGGAAAAAATGACAAAAGTCCAATTACTGATATGAATCTGAAACTAACAGAAACAAGAACTCTTCCAACAACATTTAGGGCATCAAGATGAGCTCAAATGAATATGGTGCACTGAGATAAAATGAAGTACTCGTCGAGGCGAACAATTTGATATGCTACACACCCAAAATGGAGCTACGGATGCCGAGATATGTTGCGATGAGGTATGCATAAAATGTTGGGGACTGTCGAAATTAGACCTCGCGGGAAAAGTCAACCAGGGACGAGGAGATCCTGGACGACGAGATTCGGTCGCGTTTGGTTTGTAGGAGTGGTGGATCTCATCCCACTCACTCCGGATCCGGCCGGAGTTGACTCCGGTGAGCTCTGGAACTCCGGCGAGGGGCAGCTCGGGCTCCGGCGAGCTCGAACGGAGCCGAGGAGGCCGGCGGGTGGTGGATGCAGGTCCGGTCGAAGGCGGTGGCTGGACGGGTGAACTGGGGCATGGCCGGCGAGCTGCGGCTCTGGCGGGCGGCTGCACCGGTGATGGGTGGCACTGGCGGGAAGGATCCGCGGGCGGCGCGGCTAGACAAAGGGCGGCGGCACGTGATGCGAAGACGGCGGCGGCGGAAGGAGCGCGAGGCGTGGGGGCGGGTGCCTCGGGCGGCGATAGGATGGGTCCCGCAGGCCCGATCCGGGCCGCGCGGGCCGGCGGGGGGGCTGGAGGAGAGAGAGTCCGGCGGCGGTGATGTGTCGCTCTTGGATTCGTCCGGCGTGGTGGCTGGACATGTCCGGCGGCGGAGTGGACATGTGCGACGCGCGGAGGAGGAAGACTGCTAGGGTTCATCCGCGAATTTTTGGGGAGAGCCACATATATATAGGTAGAGGGAGCTAGGAGAATCCAAATGAGGTGTGGTTTTCGGCCACGCGATCGTGATCGAACGGCCTAGAAGATGGAGGGGGTTTAGGTTGGTTTTGGGACACTTTGGAGAGGTGTTGGGCTGCAACACACACGAGGCCTTTTCGGTTCCTCGGTTAACCGTTGGAGTATCAAACAAAGTCCAAATGGCACGAAACTTGACAGGCGGTCTACCGGTAGTAAACCAAGGCCGCTTGGCAAGTCTCGGTCCAATCCGAGAACGTTTAACACCTGCACACGAAAAGGGGTAGAAAGGGACACCGGAGGACATAGGAGCGCAGGATTGCAAAACGGACAACAGGGAAAATGCTCGGATGCATGAGATGAACATGTATGCCAATGAGATGCACATGATGACGTGATATGAGATGCATGACACACAAGCAAATGACAAGGCAACAACAGCGAATAACTGGAAGACACCTGGCACATCGGTCTCGAGGCGTCACACAAGTCCAATCACACATCCACTAGACAATCAAACACACAAGATCCACAAGGTACGTGAACAACAGAGAGAAAGATACAACGTAAGGTACATCTCCATGAGGAGGTCTTGAAGGGGGCCACCTAAGAGGGGGTCTTGAATCCAAGGTGGATCCTCTCCGTAGAGGTCGCGGTTTCTCTCGTGGAGTGGATCCGTATGGATGAGCAAAGCTCTATCTCTAAATGAGCTAATGCTTTGCTAACTGTCACAGCCCTAGAATTTGTTTGTCATTAGTTGCATTAAGGCATTCATGCATCATGTTTAAAATTCATGAAACTTGAAATGGGGATGACAAACCCTAGCACTAAATAAAATGCAATTAGGATCAAAATAAAAATATTTTCAATAAACCCAGAATGCCCTTTAGAAAAGTTCATTATTTTTGTTAAAGGTGAAAACCCCTGCCATCAATGATGCACATATTTCTAGGCCATTCTGGATTTTTGAATTAAATCCTATTGTATTTGACCTTGGGCATTTAAATACTATAAATAATTTAAATGTTCAAATAAATGTTGGAAATTGTTAAGGGTCACTGAAATAATTCAGGAAGCACCCATAATTGTTTCCAGGATTTTGTAAAATGATTTGATATTTTAAATCAAATCAAAACAAACTACAGAAAATAGAAAACAGAATTAAATAGAAATAAGAGAGAGAGAGCAGAAGATCTTACCTGGCGCTCACCTGGTAGCCCACCTGGCCCAGCACGGCCCAGCCCATCTCCACTCCCCCCC
>NC_057803.1:337576615-337639645 GCF_018294505.1 Triticum aestivum
CGACCACCTCCTGCTTCCCCTGGCCACCTCCTGCTTCCTCCTCGACACCCCGGACGCCTCCATGCGTGCCACGCCACCCCCCTGGAACTCCCTCACTCTCCCAAACTCTTCCCCCCTCCTCTGCTTCCTCTCTCTCTCGCCCGGACCGAACGGAGCCGCCACCACCGACGAGCTCCCTCACGGCCACCGCCACCCCCTCTCCTCTCCGACGCGCTCCCGAGCTCCGTCGGTCCTCCCTCGTCCTCCTCGTCGTCTCGCGCGACCAGAAGAGCCCCTGGATGCCGCTAGCCTCGCCGTTCCCCTCCTCGGCCACCGAGGATCACCGTCGTCAAATTCGTCGCCGTTCGGCCTTCCCCGAGCCCGCCGTCCACCTCTAGGGGATCCACGTGAGCTCCTCCGCCGTTTCCCCCTCTCCCCTGACTCGTTTTCTTCCTCTAACACCGACAACCGTCGGAGCCGAGAGCTCTTCGCCGCCGGCCATGTCGCCGCCATAGCCACGGTTGCCTAGAGCTGCAACCGAGCACGCAGCCGTGCTCAGTGCACCCCCAGGAGGCCATAGCACCCATCCACTCCCTCTGCTGTGCTTCCTAACGCCGACTCCGAGCTCACCTGAACTCCGGCCGCCGCCTTGGAGCTCGCCGTCGTCAGCTCCGGCCTCCCCACGACCCAGCAACTGCACCGTTCGACGCGCGGGAGCAAGGGCTCTGCAATGAGCCCAAGCACGGCCTCGCCCGTGCCCTGTAGCGTGTTTCCGACGGCCGCCACCGTCCCGGGCCTCGCCGGCGTCGAGACGCTGGCGGGGTTGACCCACTTGACCACGGAGGAACCCCCCCTGGGTCGATGACAGGTGGGGCCAGCCCCTGTTAATTAGTTTAGGTGTTAGATTAGTTAACACTAATTAATTTAGTTAATTATTTAAGCCACTGACATGTGGGCCCAGCCCTGCTGACATTTTCGTTAGTATTAGTTTAACCCTAATCAACCCGGTTAACCAACTAAGTCACTGACACGCGGGACCCACTGTCAGGTTTGACCTGGGGCGCCCAGTTGACTCTGCTGACGTCACAGTGACGTGGTGCTGACGCCATAATTCATTTCTGGATTTATATTATTCAGGAAATTCCAGAAAATTGTATAAACTTCTAAAATTCATAGAAATTCAACCGTAACTCCAAATTAAACAAATTATATATGAAAAATTATCAGAAAAATTCAAGGAATCCATCTGTACCATTTCCATGCATGTTAGAACGACTTACCACTACTGTTTAGGACAAATGAAGTGAATGGCATTTAAATAATCACATATGGAGTTTGAATTTGAATCTTGTATTCAAACCAACCCCATTTAACTTGTTGCTAGATGCATTAGCCCAAAACACATTCATTTTGCCATGTCATGATCATGCATCATATTGTGCATTGCATTGATTGTGTTCCCTTCTGTGTTGCCGGTATTTGTCCCCTCTTGATAGACGTGATACCGATGATGTGATCGTTGACACTGATGAAGACTCAATGTTATCTTCAGAAGTGCCAGGCAAGCAAAACCCCCTTGTTCATTCTGATACAATCCTACTCTCTCGCTCCTGCTCTCTTTTATTGCATTAGGACAACACCGATTCATCTATTACTTGCTGCGGTAGCTGAACCCCTTTATCCTCTGCATGACCTGTCATTGCCACAGTAAATAGATGAAACCCACTAGCATGAGTAGGAATTGTTTGAGCCCTGTTGTGCCTACTCATTCATGCTTGTTTGTCATGTCTGCTACTGCTTAGAGTTGAGTCAGGTCTGATTCATCGGGGATGAATCAGAGGTGTGTGAACATGTCCTACTGTGTGTGAGCTAAGTGTGTGAACATGATTTGGTAAAGGTAGCGGTGAGAGGCCATGTAGGAGTACATGGTGGGTTGTCTCATTGAAGCCGTCCTCAGGAACTGAGTCCTGTGTTTGTGATCCATGATTCAGCTACTACCATACATTGGGCCCTGAAATATGACCCCGCTCGACTTCTTATTCACCCTTGTCCTCTGTCCAGGAGTTGCAAGTAGTTTCTGGTGCTTGTAGTATGCTGGAGGCCGTGGATAGTGCTGACCATAGGGGTGGGCTGTCATGCGGTAGGCACGTGGCCGGGTATACCGGGCGCCCGTTTGGTGTCACGGAACCCTGTTCACATCATTTGGGGCTGTGAGCGAAACTCCGGCCGGATCTCCTCATGGATGGAACCCGAATAGGCGATAAACCTAGACTAGAGACTTGTGTGTTTAGGTAGGTCGTGGTCTACACCCACGTCGGCTTTCGCTTGAAGTCTGCCGAGCACATGTCGTGTGCAGACGCTAAGTGGTGGAAACATGTATGAAGAAGTACACCCCTGCAGGGTTAATATCATCTATTCGAATAGCCGTGTCCGCGGTAAAGGACTTCTGGGTTGCTTATATCGGTTCATAGACAAGTGAAAGTGGATACTCTAAAATACGCAAGATAAGCGTGAGTGCTATGGTTGGCGTTCTCGCAGGGAGACGGGAGCGGATCCATAGTGGTGTATTGATATGGTGAATATGTGGACTCGTGTGTGCCACCTCAAAAGAGTTACTTGCAGTCGTAGTTCAGGATAGCCACCGAGTCAAAGCTGGCTTGCTGCAGTTAAACCCCACCATCCCCTTTGTTGATAATGATGCATATGTAGTTAGTTCTGATGTAAGTCTTGCTGGGTACATTTGTACTCACGTTGCTTAATTTATGTTTTTGCAGAGAGACTTCGGTCTCGCTAGTAGTTCCGCGTGGACTTCAACGTTTAGCTTGTTACCTCAGCTACGATCTTGTGCCCTCGGCAGGATCTGGTAGATAGTCAGGCTTCTCAGCCTTTTTCATTTATAGATGTCTGTACTCAGACATGATAGCTTCCGCTTGTGTTTTGATATGTATGCTCTGAATGTTGGGTCATGAGACCCCTGTTTGTAATATCTCGCTCCTCGGAGCCTATTGATTAAATACTTGTGTCGTAGAGTCATGTTGTGATGCCATGTTGTACTTGCACATATCGAGCATATTGTGTGTATGTTATTGAAATGCTTGGTATGTGTGGGATCTGACTATCTAGTTGTTTATCCTTAGTAGCCCCTCTTACCGGGAAATGTCTCCTAGTGTTTCCACCGAGCCAGGGTAGCTTGCTACTGCTCCGGAACACTTAGGCTGGCCGACATGTGTCCTTCTTCGTTCCTGTGTCTGTCCCTTCGGGGAAATGTCACGCGATGAATACCGGAGTCCTGTTAGCCCGCTACAGCCCGGTTCACCGGAGTCCTACTAGCCCAGTGCTACAGCCTGGATTCACTCGCTGATGACCGACACGTTCGATGCTGGGTCATGGATGCCTGTCCCTGTAAGTTTGTGCCACTTTGGGTTTACGACTAGCCATGTCAGCCTGGGCTCCTTATCATATGGATGCTAGCGACACTATCATATACGTGTGCCAAAAGACGCAAACGGTCCCGGGCAAAGGTAAGGCGACACCCATGGAAATACCGTGTGTGAGGCCGCAAAGTGATATGAGGTGTTACATGCTAGATCGATGTGGCATTGAGTCGGGGTCCTGACAGCGTTGGTATCAGAGCTTGACTGCCTGTAGGATTACCAAGCCAAACTGGTCGAAGTTGAGTCTAGAAATTCTTTAGTTATATAAGGGAATTGATTGTGGGATGGAACGTAAGGCTCTTTTTACTCCTTATACCTCATGCCCTTCTGATCTGAGTTATCTTATCTTTCCTACGGGGATTAAGAGCTAGGCTATCTCTTCTTTCTATCAGGATCACGCGTTACTAATCCGTAGACTTATAAGATTGTTGGATTTAAGCTTGAGTTCAGTTTCTACTACTTCCGTATGTTAATTGTTGATCTCGAAACCTTGATATTGTGCTTCTGAGTGGTTATGCCACCATTATTGTGATTGTCTCAAATCTTTTTGAGCATTTACAGCCGTTATGCTGTCCGAGTCATTCCAGGTTTCTAAATAGTCTGATGCATTTGCAAAATCCTTTCCCTCTGGTTTCGATGCTCCTTTATGCCAGCTCAATCACACTAATTGTTGAGTTGAGGTATTCTACTGCCTCGACCTTTATGTTGGAATAATTATTATGACCCTAGGTGTCTCAGGGGATCATCTAGTGGTCTAGCCATGATTTGTGTCCTAGTGTGATGATTCTGGCCTTTATTCTCGAAAGCATTCCATGATGCTACTTAGTAGTAGGTATTCTACTCCTGGGTTTTGAACCCGAGATTCACTCTACTTACCTCATGTTGATAGTGTTTGCTAGTTCCTTTAGGATATTAGTAACCTTTGCGATAGTTCTCGAGGTTCATGGTACATCCTTCTTCCAATTACCATGAACCATTCTTGGTAGGAGTTCTTCTGAACCAAAAGATGACAACAAGAGTGCTCTCGATGAGTTCTCCATGCTATGTTGTGACTCTGCCAGCTCAACCTTTCTGCATGGGTTATCCGGAAGAATTATGTTGAACTTGGTTCGACATACTAATCTACGCATCCACAACTCAGGAAGTTATATGTTCCTTTGAGTTGTCCCTTTTTAGTTGTCTACTGACCTTCGTCTATCAATTGATAGTCAAGAGTATGCGTGCGTTCGTTTATCGATGCATATTACTCTTGTGGTCCGTCAAGCCATTCTATCGCGGAATGACTAGGAGAAACAAACTCCACTACTTCTTCCATATCCAGGATTGGGTCAAAGAAGTTGTGCTCCGCAGAACAAATTGCTAATCCAGCTTTTGCTCTGTTCTACCTTGGAGTATCACCATCTTTTATATCGGGATTGTTATGGGAATTACACACCATCCTATGAACTCTTGGTACAGTGATACTTCTCGCCATCATTACTCATTCCTCGGTTCCGTGTGGTTATAACCGGAATGTCGACAAGTGAGTCGTGATGTGTGAAATCAGTACTCCTAGCAACCTTGTTGCCTGGTAGTTAAAGGACAATAATTTCATTCTTAGCGTGTTGGTTCTTGAATCATCATTCTAAGACTGTTCGTGCTACCTAGTCCTTATTTCTGGTGCACTCTCCGATCAGTGAGTTAGGATAGTGCCAATCCTTGCTTATTTGATCATATCGTCTTGCCCCGGAAAGCAAGATTGTTCTCGAGCTTAGTAACATACCGGTGGTTCGTGATCTTCCGAAGATCTTCTCGGAAGTATTACCAGGTTGTCACCTGACCGCTGTGTTGAGCTCGTGATCAAGTTGGTTTCTTGTGAACCACCCTCTCTCCAAGATCGGTGTTAGATATCCCTGAGCTAGTTGGTTAAGCTAGACAACAACTTGGAGAGTTGGAAGATAAAAGCTTGTCTGACTTAGTTCGTTCCAAAGGGATATTCTTGTGTAGTGTGTGTTGAAGAAAGATGATATCTTCATCGATTGGTCCCTGTGATCAGTTGTTGGACCTATTGTCTTATCAATCCTTTGATTTGAGTGTGGGCCATCATCAAGTCAAATCAGTACCAATGATGCTCGTAATGTTGTCTTACTCGTGGTTGATCCCTCGAGCATACACCATTATATCTTTTGGGTCTGACCAATGCTATCACTTGTTCACATAATTATGGAATTCCATTTACATGGAAATCTCGATGAGTTGTTGTTGAGCCCATCAGCAGCATTTTGTCTCTCCCATGAGTCATGTTGAACATCAACCTAGTGTTGGAAACTTGTGTAAGCATTCCTTCGTGTTTCGTTCATGAAGCATATGTTTGGATGAAGGTAGTGACTTCCTTTAATTCATGTGCATCTGATGCAAGTTGCCGCCGTGGATTCGAGAAAGTCAATGTTGCTTTCTTTGGAATCATTCCAAATCAGTCATGCACACGTGCGAAGAATTCTGTGGTTTGAAGACTTGCAACCTTCAATCTATATGTATCCCTAGCACACCAAGCCACTGATTGATTTGTTCAAGGAGAAGGAGTTCCTTCATAAGAGCTAATCCGGACTTGTGTAAGGACTTCGATACCCTCGTTGATGGTTCCCCCTCCTGAACTCGGTAGTGTTTCATTATAAGACTACTTTGTGGTCATGTTTGTCTTGGACAACATGTTCACATGTTGTAGCAGAACCGGCTCGTGTTTTTGGAGCTTGCTATCGTAGTTCATTTCCCGAGAATCTCGCAGCGTCATCTCGTCGATTTGTGTTGCAAACTTTCGTTTTTCTTCTTAGACTCGATGAGTCTGGAATATCCTGACACCAACCAGATCTGAATCTCAGGCAGATATGATGGTTGGAACATTTCCCAAAGAATTATAATATTGATCCCTTGGAAACCGGTAAAGTGGATGTCGTGGCCAACACATCCAGCCGGAAGACCTGTTATTATAATATCTTGATTTGAGGAAGTTGGCCACCTCCCCATAGGGATTTCGTAGGATTTACTCCCTAGTTGCCCTATGGATTTCTGAGTTCCGAAGTCCGACCTTTTTACTTGATGTTCTAGATATCAAACCATATCTATGAATGGGTTACACTAGCACATCAAGGAGAACATTAGAAGCGGAGTGCTAAATGTCTCTCGGTCGATCATCCAGATTTCGTTCCCTTGGCCTCGCTAAGGTGAAATCTGAGAAGGTGTTATCTTCCTTGCATCTGCATCATCCATCATTAGCCATCATGGTAGTATGTTGTGTTGCCAGGATCCTTGACACGGATGTTGGTAAAACCTTGATGATTGTGGAAATTCTCAAGTTCTTGAGAGCACGCAAAAGCGCTACGTGTTATCATCGGCACTAACTCGGATTCCTCTCAGTTTCCTCGGCAATGCTATGACCTTTTCAAACAGTGAATCCACTCTCTATTGTTGGGTTCTTCCCCAGCTACCAGAATCATTCCCAGCATTTGCATTTTGTTCCCAGCTTGCACCGCCAATGTTCCATGCTACCATGGGTCTCTTCCATTTCCGGTGATAAGCAAAAAATCATCCATTGCGTTGTCTTCAACAAGGTAATCCACATCATCCAAGTCCGAGTATGCCATTCTACCGACCCCCCTCCAAACGATCGCTCGAGAATTGCCTTAGGCTGGTTTAAAGAGTTTCAATGATCTTTGAATCAAAGGTAATTCTTTTTGCCACTTAAGGGGATATTTCTACGAGTCAGCTTTCCTAAGGTGCATCGTTATGGTATCATGGAAACTCAACTCCTCGCTACGTTGACAACTGATTACCACCTTCTTAAGCGTGAAATTGTTGTCTACCTAGTGAACCTTCGTCATCTGCCTCATTCCATTCTTATGGATATGTGCTTCGTCTCTCAGCTCGAGAGATGTTGCTATGTCTCATTCCGTGAGTTAATCCTGAGTTGTTCGACCTTCGAGAAGAACGATTCTTTTAGGGTCTTTCCTTTCCTCTCGTTGTCATATTGGCTGGAGTTCTCAGAGCAAGACTTCAAGACAATGATGGTGGACGAATCAACGTCCATTTGAAGTGCAACTGGATCGTGAAGATTGTGCTAGTTTGCGTTCCCCCTTCACCTTACCCTACGCTTGAATCTCGGGACGAGATTTTTGTTTAGTGGGGGTGAGTTGTCACAGCCCTAGAATTTGTTTGTCATTAGTTGCATTAAGGCATTCATGCATCATGTTTAAAATTCATGAAACTTGAAATGGGGATGACAAACCCTAGCACTAAATAAAATGCAATTAGGATCAAAATAAAAATATTTTCAATAAACCCAGAATGCCCATTAGAAAAGTTCATTATTTTTGTTAAAGGTGAAAACCCCTGCCATCAATGATGCACATATTTCTAGGGCATTCTGGATTTTTGAATTAAATCCTATTGTATTTGACCTTGGGCATTTAAATACTATAAATAATTTAAATGTTCAAATAAATGTTGGAAATTGTTAAGGGTCACTGAAATAATTCAGGAAGCACCCATAATTGTTTCCAGGATTTTGTAAAATGATTTGATATTTTAAATCAAATCAAAACAAACTACAGAAAATAGAAAACAGAATTAAATAGAAATAAGAGAGAGAGAGCAGAAGATCTTACCTGGCGCTCACCTGGTAGCCCACCTGGCCCAGCACGGCCCAGCCCATCTCCACTCCCCCCCCCTGTCGTCTTCCTCTGCCAGCAGGCAGAGGCGAGGTGTGGCGCGCGCCCGAGAGGCCTCGGCCACCTCCTGCTTCCCCTGGCCACCTCCTGCTTCCTCCTCGACACCCCGGACGCCTCCATGTTGGGTAACGTTGCAGAAAATAAAAAATTTCCTACTCGTTTCACCAAGATCATCTAGGAGTTCATCTAGCAACGAGTGAATAGATGCATCTACATACCTTGTAGATCGCGAGCGGAAGCGTTCAAAGAACGGGGTGATGTAGTCGAACACGACGTGATTCGAATCACCAGAGATCCTAGCACCGAACGGACGGCACCTCCGCGTTCAACACACGTACGGAACAGCCACGTCTCCTCCTTCTTGATCCAGCAAGGGAGGGAGGAGAGGTTGAGGGAGATGGCTCCAGCAGCAGCACGACGGCGTGGTGTTGATGGAGCTGCAGTACTCCGGCAGAGCTTCGCTAAGCAATAAGGAGGTGGAGGAGGTGTTGGGGAGGGAGAAGGAGGCAACCAAAGGCCAAGGACTCAAGGTATGAAGTCCCTCCTCTCCCCCACTATATATAGGGGTGCCAAGGGGGGGTGGCCGGCCCTAGGAGATCCAATCTCCTAGGGGGTGCGGCGGCCAAGGGGGGTTTCCCTTCCCCCCAAGGCACCTAGGAGGTGCCTTACCCTCCTAGGACTCTTTCCCCTTTAAACCCTAGGCGCATGGGCCTATGTGGGGCTGGTGCCCTTGGCCCAAGCAGGCCAAGGCGCACCCCCTACAGCCCATGTGGCCCCCGGGGATGGGTGTCCCCACCCGGTGGGCCCCCGGGACCCCTCCGGTGGTCCTGGTACAATACCGATAACCCCGAAACTTGTCCCGATGCCCGAAACAGGACTTCCCATATATAAATCTTTACCTCCGGACCATTCCGGAACTCCTCGTGACGTCCGGGATCTCATCCGGGACTCCGAACAACATTCGGGTTACTGCATATACATATCCCTACAACCCTAGCGTAACTGAACCTTAAGTGTGTAGACCCTACGGGTTCGGGAGACATGTAGACATGACCGAGATCGCTCTCCGATCAATAACCAACAGCGGGATCTGGATACCCATGTTGGCTCCCACATGCTCCACAATGATCTCATCGGATGAACCACGATGTCGAGGATTTAATCAACCCCGTATGCAATTCCCTTTGTCAATCGATATGTTACTTGCCCGAGATTCGATCGTCGGTATCCAATACCTCGTTCAATATTGTTACCGGCAAGTCACTTTACTCGTACCGTAATGCATGATCCCGTGACCAAACACTTGGTCACTTTGAGCTCATTATGATGATGCATTACTGAGTGGGCCCAGTGATATCTCTCCGTCATACGGAGTGACAAATCCCAGTCTCGATCCATATAAAACAATAGATACTTTTGGAGATACCTGTAGTGCACCTTTATAGTCACCCAGTTACGTTGTGACGTTTGATACACCCAAAGCACTCCTACGGTATCCAGGAGTTATACGATCTCATGGTCGAAGGAAGAGATACTTTGACATTGCAAAAACTCTAGCAAACGAACTATACGATCTTGTGCTATGTTTAGGATTGGGTCTTGTCCATCACATCATTATCCTAATGATGTGATCCCGTTATCAATGACATCCAATGTCCATAGCCAGGAAACCATGACTATCTATTGATCAACGAGCTAGTCAACTAGAGGCTTACTAGGGACATGTTGGTGTCTGTTATTCACACATGTATTACGATTTCCGGATAACACAATTATAGCATGAATAAAGACAATTATCATGAACAAAGAAATATAATAATAATGCTTTTATTATTGCCTCTAGGGCATATTTCCAACAGTCTCCCACTTGCACTAGAGTCAATAATCTAGTTACATTGTGATGAATCGAACACCCATGGAATTCTGGTGTTGATCATGTTTTGCTCTTGGGAGAGGTTCAGTCAACGGATCTGCTACATTCAGGTCCGTATGTACTTTACAAATCTCTATGTCTCCATCTTGAACATTTTCACGGATGGAGTTGAAGCGACGCTTGATGTGCCTTGTCTTCTTGTGAAACCTGGGCTCCTTGGCAAGTGCAATAGCTCCAGTGTTGTCACAGAAGAGCTTGATCGGCCCCGACGCATTGGGTATGACTCCTAGGTCGGTGATGAACTCCTTCACCCATATTGCTTCATGTGCTGCCTCCGAGGCTGCCATGTACTCCGCTTCACATGTAGATCCCGCCACGACGCTCTGCTTGCAACTGCACCAGCTTACTGCCCCACCATTCAAAATATACACGTATCCGGTTTGTGACTTAGAGTCATCCAGATCTGTGTCGAAGCTAGCGTCGACGTAACCTTTTACGACGAGCTCTTCGTCACCTCCATAAACGAGAAACATTTCCTTAGTCCTTTTCAGGTACTTCAGGATATTCTTGACCGCTGTCCAGTGTTCCTTGCCGGGATTACTTTGGTACCTTCCTACCAAACTTACGGCAAGGTTTACATCAGGTCTGGTACACAGCATGGCATACATAATAGAACCTATGGCTGAGGCATAGGGGATGACACTCATCTCTTCTATCTCTGCTCCGTGGTCGGACATTGAGCTGAGCTCAATTTCACACCTTGCAAAACAGGCAAGAACCCTTTCTTGGACTGATCCATTTTGAACTTCTTCAAAATCTTATCAAGATATGTGCTTTGTGAAAGACCTATGAGGCGTCTTGATCTATCCCTATAGATCTTGATGCCTAATATATAAGCAGCTTCTCCAAGGTCCTTCATTGAAAAACTCTTATTCAAGTAGGCCTTAATGCTGTCCAAAAGTTCTATATCATTTCCCATCAAAAGTATGTCATCTACATATAGTATGAGAAATGCTATAGAGCTCCCACTCACTTTCTTGTAAACACAGGCTTCTCCATAAGTCTGTGTAAACCCAAACGCTTTGATCATCTCATCAAAACGAATGTTCCAACTCCGAGATGCTTGCACCAGCCCATAAATCGAGCGTTGGAGCTTGCACACCTTGTCAGCATTTTTAGGATCGACAAAACCTTCCGGCTGCATCATATACAATTCTTCCTTAAGGAAACCATTAAGGAATGCCGTTTTGACGTCCATTTGCCAAATTTCATAATCATAAAATGAGGCAATTGCTAACATGATTCGAACGGACTTCAGCTTCGCTACCGGTGAGAAAGTCTCATCATAGTCAATCCCTTGAACTTGTCGATAACCCTTAGCGACAAGCCGAGCTTTATAGATGGTCACATTACCATCCGCGTCTGTCTTCTTCTTAAAGATCCATTTATTTTCTATGGCTCGCCGTTCTACGGGCAAGTCAGTCAAAGTCCATACTTCGTTTTCATACATGGATCCTATCTCGGATTTCATGGCTTCTAGCCATTTGTCGGAATCCGGACCCGCCATCGCTTCTTCATAGTTCGAAGGTTCACCATTGTCTAACAACATGATTTCCAAGACAGGGTTGCCGTACCACTCTGGTGCGGAACGTGTCCTCGTGGACCTTCGAATTTCAGTAGGAGCTTGATCAGAAGTATCTTGATCATTATCATTAACTTCCTCTTTAGTCGGTGCAGGTGTTGGGTAACGTTGCAGAAAACAAAAAATTTCCTACTCGTTTCACCAAGATCATCTAGGAGTTCATCTAGCAATGAGTCATTGGATGCATCTACGTACCTTGTAGATCGCGAGCGGAAGCGTTCAAAGAACGGGGATGATGTAGTCGAACACGACGTGATTCGAATCACCGGAGATCCTAGCACCGAACGGACGGCACCTCCGCGTTCAACACACGTACGGAACAGCCACGTCTCCTCCTTCTTGATCCAGCAAGGGAGGGAGGAGAGGTTGAGGGAGATGGCACCAGCAGCAGCACGACGGCGTGGTGTTGATGGAGCTGCAGTACTCCGGCAGAGCTTCGCTAAGCAATAAGGAGATGGATGAGGTGTTGGGGAGGGAGAAGGAGGCAACCAAAGGCCAAGGACTCAAGGTATGAAGTCCCTCCTCTCCCCCACTATATATAGGGGTGCCAAGGGGGGGTGGCCGGCCCTAGGAGATCCAATCTCCTAGGGGGTGCGGCGGCCAAGGGGGGTTTCCCTCCCCCCCAAGGCACCTAGGAGGTGCCTTACCCTCCTAGGACTCTTGCCCCCTTGAACCCTAGGCGCATGGGCCTATGTGGGGCTGGTGCCCTTGGCCCAAGCAGGCCAAGGCGCACCCCCTACAGCCCATGTGGCCCCCGGGGATGGGTGGCCCCACCCGGTGGGCCCCCGGGACCCCTCCGGTGGTCCCGGTACAATACCGATAATCCCGAAACTTGTCCCGATGCCCGAAACAGGACTTCCCATATATAAATCTTTACCTCCGGACCATTCCGGAACTCCTCGTGACGTCCGGGATCTCATCCGGGACTCCGAACAACATTCGGGTTACTGCATATACATATCCCTACAACCCTAGCGTAACTGAACCTTAAGTGTGTAGACCCTACGGGTTCGGGAGACATGTAGACATGACCGAGATCGCTCTCCGGTCAATAACCAACAGCGGGATCTGGATACCCATGTTGGCTCCCACATGCTCCACGATGATCTCATCGGATGAACCACGATGTCGAGGATTTAATCAACCCCGTATGCAATTCCCTTTGTCAATCGATATGTTACTTGCCCGAGATTCGATCGTCGGTATCCAATACCTCGTTCAATCTTGTTACCGGCAAGTCACTTTACTCGTACCGTAATGCATGATCCCGTGACCAAACACTTGGTCACTTTGAGCTCATTATGATGATGCATTACTGAGTGGGCCCAGTGATATCTCTCCGTCATACGGAGTGACAAATCCCAGTCTCGATCCATATAAAACAATAGATACTTTCGGAGATACCTGTAGTGCACCTTTATAGTCACCCAGTTACGTTGTGACGTTTGATACACCCAAAGCACTCCTACGGTATCCAGGAGTTATACGATCTCATGGTCGAAGGAAGAGATACTTTGACATTGCAAAAACTCTAGCAAACGAACTATACGATCTTGTGCTATGTTTAGGATTGGGTCTTGTCCATCACATCATTATCCTAATGATGTGATCCCGTTATCAATGACATCCAATGTCCATAGCCAGGAAACCATGACTATCTATCGATCAACGAGCTAGTCAACTAGAGGCTTACTAGGGACATGTTGGTGTCTGTTATTCACACATGTATTACGATTTCCGGATAACACAATTATAGCATGAATAAAGACAATTATCATGAACAAAGAAATATAATAATAATGCTTTTATTATTGCCTCTAGGGCATATTTCCAACAGTCTCCCACTTGCACTAGAGTCAATAATCTAGTTACATTGTGATGAATCGAACACCCATGGAATTCTGGTGTTGATCATGTTTTGCTCTTGGGAGAGGTTTAGTCAACGGATCTGCTACATTCAGGTCCGTATGTACTTTACAAATCTCTATGTCTCCATCTTGAACATTTTCACGGATGGAGTTGAAGCGACGCTTGATGTGCCTTGTCTTCTTGTGAAACCTGGGCTCCTTGGCAAGTGCAATAGCTCCAGTGTTGTCACAGAAGAGCTTGATCGGCCCCGACGCATTGGGTATGACTCCTAGGTCGGTGATGAACTCCTTCACCCATATTGCTTCATGTGTTGCCTCCGAGGCTGCCATGTACTCCGCTTCACATGTAGATCCCGCCACGACGCTCTGCTTGCAACTGCACCATCTTACTGCCCCACCATTCAAAATATACACGTATCCGGTTTGTGACTTAGAGTCATCCAGATCTGTGTCGAAGCTAGCGTCGACGTAACCTTTTACGACGAGCTCTTCGTCACCTCCATAAACGAGAAACATTTCCTTAGTCCTTTTCAGGTACTTCAGGATATTCTTGACCGCTGTCCAGTGTTCCTTGCCGGGATTACTTTGGTACCTTCCTACCAAACTTACGGCAAGGTTTACATCAGGTCTGGTACACAGCATGGCATACATAATAGAACCTATGGCTGAGGCATAGGGGATGACACTCATCTCTTCTATCTCTGCTGTCGTGGTCGGACATTGAGCTGAGCTCAATTTCACACCTTGCAAAACAGGCAAGAACCCTTTCTTGGACTGATCCATTTTGAACTTCTTCAAAATCTTATCAAGATATGTGCTTTGTGAAAGACCTATGAGGCGTCTTGATCTATCCCTATAGATCTTGATGCCTAATATATAAGCAGCTTCTCCAAGGTCCTTCATTGAAAAACTCTTATTCAAGTAGGCCTTAATGCTGTCCAAAAGTTCTATATCATTTCCCATCAAAAGTATGTCATCTACATATAGTATGAGAAATGCTATAGAGCTCCCACTCACTTTCTTGTAAACACAGGCTTCTCCATAAGTCTGTGTAAACCCAAACGCTTTGATCATCTCATCAAAACGAATGTTCCAACTCCGAGATGCTTGCACCAGCCCATAAATCGAGCGTTGGAGCTTGCACACCTTGTCAGCATTTTTAGGATCGACAAAACCTTCCGGCTGCATCATATACAATTCTTCCTTAAGGAAACCATTAAGGAATGCCGTTTTGACGTCCATTTCCCAAATTTCATAATCATAAAATGCGGCAATTGCTAACATGATTCGGACGGACTTCAGCTTCGCTACCGGTGAGAAAGTCTCATTGTAGTCAACCGCTTGAACTTGTCGATAACCCTTAGCGACAAGCCGAGCTTTATAGATGGTCACATTACCATCCGCGTCTGTCTTCTTCTTAAAGATCCATTTATTTTCTATGGCTCGCCGTTCTACGGGCAAGTCAGTCAAAGTCCATACTTCGTTTTCATACATGGATCCTATCTCGGATTTCATGGCTTCTAGCCATTTGTCGGAATCCGGACCCGCCATCGCTTCTTCATAGTTCGAAGGTTCACCGTTGTCTAACAACATGATTTCCAAGACAGGGTTGCCGTACCACTCTGGTGCGGAACGTGTCCTCGTGGACCTTCGAATTTCAGTAGGAGCTTGATCAGAAGTATCTTGATCATTATCATTAACTTCCTCTCTAGTCGGTGCAGGCACCTCAGGAACATTTTCTTGAGTTGCGCCATTTTCCGGTTCAAGAGGTAATACTTCATCAAGCTCTACTTTCCTCCCACTTACTTCTTTCGAGAGAAACTCTTTCTCCAGAAAGGACCCATTCTTGGCAACAAAGATCTTGCCTTCGGATCTGAGGTAGAAGATATACCCAACAGTTTCTTTAGGGTATCCTATGAAGACGCATTTTTCCGACTTGGGTTCGAGCTTTTCAGGTTGAAGTTTCCTGACATAAGCATCGCATCCCCAAACTTTTAGAAATGACAGCTTAGGTTTCTTCCCAAACCATAATTCATACGGTGTCGTCTCAACGGATTTCGACGGGGCCCTATTTAAAGTGAATGCAGCAGTCTCTAAAGCATAGCCCCAAAAAGATAGTGGTAAATCGGCAAGAGACATCATAGATCGCACCATATCTAATAGAGTGCGATTACGACGTTCGGACACACCATTACGCTGAGGTGTTCCAGGCGGCGTGAGTTGTGAAACTATTCCACATTTTCTTAAGTGTGTACCAAACTCGTGACTCAAGTATTCTCCTCCACGATCTGATCGTAGAAACTTGATTTTCCTGTCACGTTGATTCTCAACTTCACTCTGAAATTCCTTGAACTTTTCAAAGGTCTTAGACTTGTGTTTCATTAAGTAGACATACCCATATCTACTCAAGTCATCAGTGAGGGTGAGAACATAACGATAGCCACCGCGAGCCTCAACACTCATTGGACCGCACACATCAGTATGTATGATTTCCAATAAGTTGGTTGCTCTCTCCATTGTTCCTGAGAATGGAGTCTTGGTCATTTTACCCATGAGGCATGGTTCGCACGTGTCAAATGATTTGTAATCAAGAGACTCTAAAAGTCCATCAGCATGGAGCTTCTTCATGCGTTTAACACCTATGTGACCGAGGCGGCAGTGCCACAAGTATGTGGGACTATCACTATCAATCTTACATCTTTTGGTACTTACACTATGAATATGTGTAGCATTACGCTCGAGATTCATAAAGAATAAACCATTCACCATCGGAGCATGACCATAAAACATATCTCTCATATAAATAGAACAACCATTATTCTCGGATTTAAATGAGTAGCCATCTCGAATTAAACGAGATCCTGATACAATGTTCATGCTCAAACTAGGCACAAAATAACAATTATTGAGGTTCAAAACTAATCCCGTAGGTAAATGTAGAGGTAGCGTGCCGACGGCGATCACATCGACCTTGGAACCATTCCCGACGCGCATTGTCACCTCGTCCTTCGCCAGTCTCCGTTTATTCCGCAACTCCTGTTGTGTGTTACAAATATGAGCAACGGCACCGGTATCAAATACCCAGGAGTTACTACGATTACTGGTAAGGTACACATCAATTACATGTATATCAAATATACCTTTGGTTTTGCCGGCCTTCTTGTCCGCTAAGTATTTGGGGCAGTTCCGCTTCCAGTGACCACTTTCCTTGCAATAAAAACACTCAGTCTCGAGCTTGGGTCCATTCTTTGGCTTCTTCCCGGCAGCTTGCTTGCTGGGCGCGGCAACTACCTTGCCGTCCTTCTTGAAGTTCTTTTTACCCTTGCCCTTCTTGAACTTAGTGGTTTTATTGACCATCAACACTTGATGTTCCTTTCTGACTTCTACCTCTGCTGATTTCAGCATATGAAATACTTCAGGAATGGTCTTTTCCATCCCCTGCATATTGAAGTTCATCACAAAGCTCTTGTAGCTCGGTGGAAGCGACTGGAGGATTCTGTCAATGACCGCATCATCCGGGAGATTAACTCCCAGCTGAGTCAAGCGGTTATGTAACCCAGACATAGTGAGTATGTGCTCACTGACAGAACTATTTTCCTCCATCTTACAGCTGAAGAATTTGTCAGAGACTTCATATCTCTCGACCCGGGCATGATCTTGGAAAACCATTTTCAGCTCTTTGAACATCTCATATGCTCCATGTCTCTCAAAACGCTTTTGGAGCCCCGGCTCTAAGCTGTAAAGCATGCCGCACTGAACGAGGGAGTAGTCATCAGAACGTGCCTGCCAAGCGTTCATAACGTCTTGTTCTGCAGGGAGAACAGGTGCATCACCTAGCGGTGCTTGTAGGACATAATCTTTCTTGGCAGCTATGAGGATGATCCTCAGGTTCCGGACCCAGTCCGTATAGTTGCTGCCATCGTCTTTCAGCTTGGTTTTCTCTAGGAACGCGTTGAAGTTGAGGACTACGTTGGCCATTTGATCTACAAGACATATTGTAAAATTTTAGACTAAGTTCATGATAATTAAGTTCATCTAATCAAATTATAATGAACTCCCACTCAGATTTGACATCCCTTTGGTCATCTAAGTGTTACACGATCCGAGTCGACTAGGCCGTGTCCGATCATCACGTGAGACGGACTAGTCATCGTCGGTGAACATTCTCATGTAGATCGTATCTTCCATACGACTCGTGTTCGACCTTTCGGTCTCCGTGTTCCGAGGCCATGTCTGTACATGCTAGGCTCGTCAAGTTAACCCTAAGTGTTTTCGCTGTGTAAAACTGTCTTACACCCGTTGTATGTGAACGTAAGAATCTATCACACCCGATCATCACGTGGTGCTTCGAAACGACGAACTGTAGCAACAGTGCACAGTTAGGGGAGAACACTTCTTGAAATTTTGTAAGGGATCATCTTATTTACTACCGTCGTTCTAAGTAAACAAGATGCATAAAACATAATAAACATCACATGCAATTATATAAGTAGTGACATGATATGGCCAATATCATATAGCTCCTTTGATCTTCATCTTCGGGGCTCCATGATCATCTTGTCACCGGCATGACACCATGATCTCCATCATCATGATCTCCATCATCGTGTCTTCATGAAGTTGTCACGCCAACGACTACTTCTACTTCTATGACTAACGCGTTTAGTAATGAAGTAAAGTAGTTTACATGGCGTTCTTTAATGACACGCAGGTCATACAAAAAATAAAGACAACTCCTATGGCTCCTGCCGGTTGTCATACTCATCGACATGCAAGTCGTGATTCCTATTACAATAGCATGAACATCTCATACATGACATATAGATCATTCATCATTCATCACAACTTTGGCCATATCATATCACAAAGCACTTGCTGCAAAAACAAGTTAGACGTCCTCTAATTGTTGTTTGCAAGTTTTACGTGGCTGAAGTAGGGTTCTAGCAAGAACGTTTTTCTTACCTACGTGAAACCACAATGTGATTTGTCAACTTCTATTTACCCTTCATAAGGACCCTTTTCATCGAATCCGCTTCAACTAAAGTAGGAGAGACAGACACCCGCCAGCCACCTTATGCAACTTGTGCATGTTAGTCGGTGGAACCGGTCTCACGTAAGCGTACGTGTAAGGTTGGTCCGGGCCGCTTCATCCCACAATACCGCTGAAGCAAGATAAGACTAGTAGCGGCAAGAAAGTTGACAAATCTACGCCCACAACCAATTGTGTTCTACTCGTGCAAGAAGAACTATGCATAGACCGAGCTCATGATGCCACTGTTGGGTAACGTTGCAGAAAATAAAAAATTTTCTACTCGTTTCACCAAGATCATCTAGGAGTTCATCTAGCAACGAGTGAATAGATGCATCTACATACCTTGTAGATCGCGAGCGGAAGCGTTCAAAGAACGGGGTGATGTAGTCGAACACGACGTGATTCGAATCACCAGAGATCCTAGCACCGAACGGACGGCACCTCCGCGTTCAACACACGTACGGAACAGCCACGTCTCCTCCTTCTTGATCCAGCAAGGGAGGGAGGAGAGGTTGAGGGAGATGGCTCCAGCAGCAGCACGACGGCGTGGTGTTGATGGAGCTGCAGTACTCCGGCAGAGCTTCGCTAAGCAATAAGGAGGTGGAGGAGGTGTTGGGGAGGGAGAAGGAGGCAACCAAAGGCCAAGGACTCAAGGTATGAAGTCCCTCCTCTCCCCCACTATATATAGGGGTGCCAAGGGGGGGTGGCCGGCCCTAGGAGATCCAATCTCCTAGGGGGTGCGGCGGCCAAGGGGGGTTTCCCTTCCCCCCAAGGCACCTAGGAGGTGCCTTACCCTCCTAGGACTCTTTCCCCTTTAAACCCTAGGCGCATGGGCCTATGTGGGGCTGGTGCCCTTGGACCAAGCAGGCCAAGGCGCACCCCCTACAGCCCATGTGGCCCCCGGGGATGGGTGGCCCCACCCGGTGGGCCCCTGGGACCCCTCCGGTGGTCCCGGTACAGTACCGATAACCCCGAAACTTGTCCCGATGCCCGAAACAGGACTTCCCATATATAAATCTTTACCTCCGGACCATTCCGGAACTCCTCGTGATGTCCGGGATCTCATCCGGGACTCCGAACAACATTCGGGTTACTGCATATACATATCCCTACAACCCTAGCATAACTGAACCTTAAGTGTGTAGACCCTACGGGTTCGGGAGACATGTAGACATGACCGAGATCGCTCTCCGGTCAATAACCAACAGCGGGATCTGGATACCCATGTTGGCTCCCACATGCTCCACGATGATCTCATCGGATGAACCACGATGTCGAGGATTTAATCAACCCCGTATGCAATTCCCTTTGTCAATCGATATGTTACTTGCCCGAGATTCGATCGTCGGTATCCAATACCTCGTTCAATCTTGTTACCGGCAAGTCACTTTACTCGTACCGTAATGCATGATCCCGTGACCAAACACTTGGTCACTTTGAGCTCATTATGATGATGCATTACTGAGTGGGCCCAGTGATATCTCTCCGTCATACGGAGTGACAAATCCCAGTCTCGATCCATATAAAACAATAGATACTTTCGGAGATACCTGTAGTGCACCTTTATAGTCACCCAGTTACGTTGTGACGTTTGATACACCCAAAGCACTCCTACGGTATCCAGGAGTTATACGATCTCATGGTCGAAGGAAGAGATACTTTGACATTGCAAAAACTCTAGCAAACGAACTATACGATCTTGTGCTATGTTTAGGATTGGGTCTTGTCCATCACATCATTATCCTAATGATGTGATCCCGTTATCAATGACATCCAATGTCCATAGCCAGGAAACCATGACTATCTATTGATCAACGAGCTAGTCAACTAGAGGCTTACTAGGGACATGTTGGTGTCTGTTATTCACACATGTATTACGATTTCCGGATAACACAATTATAGCATGAATAAAGACAATTATCATGAACAAAGAAATATAATAATAATGCTTTTATTATTGCCTCTAGGGCATATTTCCAACAATCCATGCGTGCCACGCCACCCCCCTGGAACTCCCTCACTCTCCCGAACTCTTCCCCCCTCCTCTGCTTCCTCTCTCTCTCTCGCCCGGACCGAACGGAGCCGCCACCACCGACGAGCTCCCTCACGGCCACCGCCACCCCCTCTCCTCTCCGACGCGCTCCCGAGCTCCGCCGGTCCTCCCTCGTCCTCCTCGTCGTCTCGCGCGACCAGAAGAGCCCCTGGATGCCGCTAGCCTCGCCGTTCCCCTCTTCGGCCACTGAGGATCGCCGTCGTCAAATTCGTCGCCGTTCGGCGTTCCCCGAGCCCGCCGTCCACCTCTACGGGATCCACGTGAGCTCCTCCGTCGTTTCCCCCTCTCCCCTGACTCGTTTTCTTCCTCTAACACCGACAACCGTCGGAGCCGAGAGCTCTTCGTCGCCGGCCATGTCGCTGCCGTAGCCACGGTTGCCTAGAGCTGCAACCGAGCACGCAGCCGTGCTCAGTGCACCCCCAGGAGGCCATAGCACCCATCCGCTCCCTCTGCTATGCTTCCTAATGCCGACTCCGAGCTCACCCGAACTCCGGCCGCCGCCTTGGAGCTCGCCGTCGTCAGCTCCGGCCTCCCCACGACCCAGCAACCGCACCGTTCGACGCGCGGGAGCAAGGGCTCTCCAATGAGCCCAAGCACGGCCTCGCCCGTGCCCTGTAGCGTGTTTCCGACGGCCGCCACCGTCCCGGGCCTCGCCGGCGTCGAGACGCCGGCGGGGTTGACCCACTTGACCACCGCGGAACCCCCCCTAGGTCGATGACAGGTGGGGCCAGCCCCTGTTAATTAGTTTAGGTGTTAGATTAGTTAACACTAATTAATTTAGTTAATTATTTAAGCCACTGACATGTGGGCCCATCCCTGCTGACGTTTTCGTTAGTATTAGTTTAACCCTAATCAACCCGGTTAACCAACTGAGTCACTGACACGCGGGACCCACTGTCAGGTTTGACCTGGGGCGCCCAGTTGACTCTGCTGACGTCACAGTGACGTGGTGCTGACGCCATAATTCATTTCTGGATTTATATTATTCAGGAAATTTCAGAAAATTGTATAAACTTCTAAAATTCATAGAAATTCAACCGTAACTCCAAATTAAACAAATTATATATGAAAAATTATCAGAAAAAATCAAGGAATCCATCTGTACCATTTCCATGCATGTTCGAACAACTTATCACTATTGTTTAGGACAAATGAAGTGAATGGCATTTAAATAATCACATATGGAGTTTGAATTTGAATCTTGTATTCAAACCAACCCCATTTAACTTGTTGCTAGATGCATTAGCCAAAAACACATTCATTTTGCCATGTCATGATCATGCATCATATTATGCATTGCATTGATTGTGTTCCCTTCTGTGTTGCCGGTATTTGTCCCCTCTCGATAGACGTGATACCGATGATGTGATCGTTGACACTGATGAAGACTCAATGTTATCTTCAGAAGTGCCAGGCAAGCAAAACCCCCTTGTTCATTCCGATACAATCCTACTCTCTCGCTCCTGCTCTCTTTTATTGCATTAGGACAACACCGATTCATCTGTTACTTGCTGCGGTAGCTGAACCCCTTTATCCTCTGCATGACCTGTCATTGCCACAGTAAATAGATGAAACCCACTAGCATGAGTAGGAATTGTTTGAGCCCTGTTGTGCCTACTCATTCATGCTTGTTTGTCATGCCTGCTACTGCTTAGAGTTGAGTCAGGTCTGATTCATCGGGGATGAATCATAGGTGTGTGAACATGTCCTACTGTGTGTGAGCTAAGTGTGTGAACACGATTTGGTAAAGGTAGCGGTGAGAGGCCATGTAGGAGTACATGGTGGGTTGTCTCATTGAAGCGTCCTCAGGAACTGAGTCCTGTGTTTGTGATCCATGATTCAGCTACTACCATACATTGGGCCCTGAAATATGACCCCGCTCGACTTCTTATTCACCCTTGTCCTCTGTCCAGGAGTTGCAAGTAGTTTCTGGTGCTTGTAGTATGCTGGAGGCCGTGGACAGCGCTGACCGTAGGGGTGGGCTGTGATGCGGTAGGCACGTGGCCGGGTATACCGGGCGCCCGTTTGGTGTCACGGAACCCTGTTCACATTGTTTGGGGCTGTGAGCGAAACTCCGGCCGGATCTCCTCATGGATGGAACCCGAATAGGCGATAAACCTGGACTAGAGACTTGAGTGTTTAGGTAGGTCGTGGTCTACACCCACGTCGGCTTTCGCTTGAAGTCTGCCGAGCACATGTCGTGTGCAGACGCTAAGTGGTGGAAACATGTATGAAGAAGTACACCCCTGCAGGGTTAATATCATCTATTCGAATAGCCGTGTCCGCGGTAAAGGACTTCTGGGTTGCTTATATCAGTTCATAGACAAGTGAAAGTGGATACTCTAAAATACGCAAGATAAGCGTGAGTGCTATGGTTGGCGTTCTCGCAGGGAGACGGGAGCGGATCCATAGTGGTGTATTGATATGGTGAATATGTGGACTCGTGTGCGCCACCTCAAAAGAGTTACTTGCAGTCGTAGTTCAGGATAGCCACCGAGTCAAAGTTGGCTTGCTGCAGTTAAACCCCACCATCCCCTTTGTTGATAATGATGCATATGTAGTTAGTTCTGATGTAAGTCTTGCTGGGTACATTTGTACTCACGTTGCTTAATTTATGTTTTTGCAGAGAGACTTCGGTCTCGCTAGTAGTTCCGCGTGGACTTCGACGTTTAGCTTGTTACCTCAGTTACGATCTTGTGCCCTCGGCAGGATCTGGTAGATAGTCAGGCTTCTCAGCCTTTTTCATTTATAGATGTCTGTACTCAGACATGATAGCTTCCGCTTGTGTTTTGATATGTATGCTCTGAATGTTGGGTCATGAGACCCCTGTTTGTAATATCTCGCTCCTCGGAGCCTATTGATTAAATACTTGTGTCGTAGAGTCATGTTGTGATGCCATGTTGTACTTGCACATATCGAGCATATTGTGTGTATGTTATTGAAATGCTTGGTATGTGTGGGATCTGACTATCTAGTTGTTTATCCTTAGTAGCCCCTCTTACCGGGAAATGTCTCCTAGTGTTTCCACCGAGCCAGGGTAGCTTGCTACTGCTCCGGAACACTTAGGCTGGCCGGCATGTGTCCTTCTTCGTTCCTGTGTCTGTCCCTTTGGGGAAATGTCACGCGATGAATACCGGAGTCCTGTTAGCCCGCTACAGCCCGGTTCACCGGAGTCCTGCTAGCCCAGTGCTACAGCCTGGATTCACTCGCTGATGACCGACACGTTTGATGTTGGGTCATGGATGCCTGTCCCTGTAAGTTTGTGCCACTTTGGGTTTACGACTAGCCATGTCTGCCCGGGCTCCTTATCATATGGATGCTAGCGACACTATCATATACGTGTGCCAAAAGACGCAAATGGTCCTGGGCAAAGGTAAGGCGACACCCGTGGAAATACCATGCGTGAGGCCGCAAAGTGATATGAGGTGTTACATGCTAGATCGATGTGGCATTGAGTCGGGGTCCTGACACTAACCCTAACTAGGAGGAGGTGGAGGAGTATATATAGTCTAAGGCCATGAAGGGGTAAGTGAAGAGGGTATACATGGGCCTCTGGCCCGGCTGTGTACGCGCAGGTGCCGGATGTCCGGGCCGGGGGCCGGATGTCCGGGGCTCGGGCCGGATGTCCGGGCTGAAGTGGCCAAACTTCTGGTGCATTCTGTCGTCGATGCCGGATTTACGAGGGAGAGGCTGGATGTCCGAGAGTTGGCTGGGCGCTGGATGTCCGGGCACATAGGCAGGATGTCCGGCCGCTAATGCCGTTGGCCATCTGTTGGGGCAGCTCATGCGAGGCTTCCCAGGCACCGGATGTCTGGCCTCTGGCCTGGATGTCCGACCGTTGTAGCTTCAGCAGCTCCGCCTTCTTCCATCATCGCTTCCAGGCTTCCCTCGCGGATGGTTTAGTTGTTCCTTGACGCTTGCACTCCTCCTCGTCGTCCGTAGTGTTCCGACAATACCTATGCATGCACATGAGTGGAGTGTCAAGTAGTATACCATCCTCGAAGGGGTCAAGTGAGAACGTGTAAAGGAGATGATTCACCTTTGTGTATGTGAGTAGATGTCGCATGTGTCACTCGTCGAACGGACTCTTGACATGGTGTTGTCCATAGGATGCTCCTCATCATCTCCCCTCCCTTGGGAAAGATCCGACCTTGGATCGAAAACCAAATCACCATGGGAAAGAGATGGCTTCGCCGTGTAGAAGTGGACGTTCACCAAGTACTTGTCATCTTGAAGCTCGAAATGGGCACTCTCCAATGTCGCACTGTCATGTGATTCTTTCAAAAGGAGTAAGGATAACAAACACTTGGAAAATCAAATGTGGTTAGCGTTAGTGCAAAACCAAGCATTCAAGAGGTGCGTCACCAAACAAGTGTCGTCGTCATGCAAAGCATATGGTGTGACAAAGGATTGTGACATGGCATGTAATCATATCAATCAAGCATAAGCAAAGATATCATGGGGACAAGCATGTAAATGTGAGGTAGTGATGCGAGTATGTTTTTAAATATAATAAGCATCTACCTCAAGTTCATAGCAGGCATGCACAAAGCACTCAATGAAAGGTCTATGGTAGGCATAAGAAGCATTCACAACACCAAATAAAATGAAGTGTCTAAACACATGGGTCAAGTGCAAGACAATCCAAGCATAATGTGCATGGGGTGTAGTGAATATCGTGTGGCACTCAACACAATGGAAAGAGCAATTGTTTATCATGTGTGAGGCAATCAAGGCAAGCATGTAGCAATCAATGGGACATGGCATATGTGAAGTGATGACATTGTTGCAACCAAACATATGAGAGGAGCAAGTAATTCAAGAATTGGATGCAACACACAAGGCATATATATCATGATGCATGGAATGGTGAAAATGACAAGTCGAAACAAGATCTCTAACAAGTGTGCAATCAAGTGGTCCAAGATGAATAATAAGTCTGATGGTGCAAGCAACACAAGTAGTATGATCCGTCATATCCATGCTCAAGAAATATTTCACCTTGAAGGTGTGTCCTTGTGCATCCTTCACAATGCCGAAGTACAAGCAAGTGCGATGTAGAATCATCGTGGTAGGATGTGGTTCGCTCTCAAGATCTAGAATTGTCAACTCACGTGACGTGGAAGTCGACACAAAGTCCAAGTATCCTACACATGCACATAAAAAAACAAAGAACGTATGTGCATGGTAGATAAACACATCATCCATCATGATGGTTCACTTTTCTTGCACATAACCATTAGAAGCACAAGTACATGAACAATATGATGCAACAATGGCAATACTCATGGCACGAGGTATATGGTGCAAAGAAGGAAGGCAAGCATGCTTCACAAGAAATATGTCAAAATCTCCAAATATATGTGAGAATGCTATTGGGGAAATCTCATGAGCAAGATTATTATCATTGTTGCACTCAATACATGTCAAATCATCTAACATGAGAGAGGCAACACATGGAGATATATGACAGGAAGCAATAACAATCATGTCGTGCAAAGCATGTAGATGGTTGTCATCAACCACATGAAATGAACAAGTATGAATCATTGGTAATGCAACATAAGCAAGCATATCAATCATGTTGTGCAAACTAGTGGAGCGAAGATGCAACACACTAGAGGAAATCATGGCAATGATGTCATGTGAGTAAATAATTGGCATAGGCAATGCACATGACATATCGCAAGCATGAACACAAAGCAAGAACATAGTATAATCATAGGCATGGGGCACAAACCAACATGGAAATAAAAAGTTATATCTCCACCAAGCTTGCAAATACACATACAAGTACTAGAATCAATAATTATGTGTAATGCAAAGCATGGGTCACAAATGCATGGCAAAGGCATACGAATGAGCATATCATGCAAAGTGAACATGGCAAGATGGGCAAAGGATATATAATGGACAACAACCCATAGCCAAGTGAGGACCATGTAGAATAAATGTGCGAAGTCTTTCCACGAAGAGAGCGGTGGGAAAGGAAATCCATGGGATCCCAGTCATCATTGCTCCCTAGAGCTCGTTTTGCCAACTCATGGGATTGTGAGGTTGACAAGTATTCATGGGTACCTACACAACAAATACACAAACGAAAGAAATTGTGTGTGTGGTAAATGTACACATCATCCATCTCGATGTGTATGTGCACGTGTGAGTTAGCACAAGAAAAGTATTGCTCAAATAAATTTGATGCATGGTATAAGAACATGTCATCCATCATGAAAGAATAGTTTGATGTAGGGTAGAACCCTAATCGGCCGATCTTTCACAAAAGGAGCGGATCCCGCGATGAACACGAAGAAAACGAGGAGGGAAATGAGGGGAAAATCACAAGGGGAACACAAGAGAACACTCAAACCAACAAGAATAAGTCACACATGTGCTAGATCCTCGAGTACATAAGAGAAGATACATGATCCACGGACAACTAAGGATGATACAACGGTAGCCGGTCTTCTCCGTGAGGAGGTCTTGATGTTGTTCTCCGCGAGGAGGTCTTGAATCCAAAGGGATCTTCTCCGAAGAGGCCGCGGTCTCTCACGAGGAGTAGATCCAATGTGGATGAGCAATGTTCTATCTCTCAAATGAGCTAAACCAATGCAAACCCTAGCTAGAAGGAATAATAGGTCTATATATAGTCTTAGTGTAAAAGGGGGCGAGAAGGGGGTACATGGGTCGCCGCCCAACACATGGCAGCGCACAGGCGCCGCACGTCCGGGAGTCACTAGTCATCCGGAGGCTCGCGAGAGTCCAGACGTCTGGTGCATGTCGGATGTACGTAGATTCGGCTCGGGTGGACTTCTGTCGGACGTCTGGTCGGGGTCAGATGTCCGGAGCCTGGAGGTCATCGGTCGTCCATAGCTCTTCGGAAAACCATAGTTTTGGCTCGGGCATGGAAGTGTCGGTCGTCCGGAGAGGGTCGGACGTCCGGAGCCTGGAGGTCGTCGGACGTCCGGGGTTCATCGGTCGTCCGGAGCCTGGGGACTTCGAGCACTTCTTCTTCTTGCCCCGTGAACTTGGCATCCTCACCGTCTTGTCTGTTGAATGTAGTTGGTCCGTGGCCTTCCAACAAGCACCTAATCACACATAGGGTTTCCACTTGAGGTAGTAGCCAATAATCATGCATGGTAATTAGTAATTCGGAGAGGAGTGAGTTCACCTTAGTTTCGAGAGCTCTTGCATGTGCTCGTGTCATTGGCCCGCTAGTCACTTGGTGAGGCGATGGTAGGTCCATGGGGATGACCTTGGGATGCTCCGCATCATCTCCCCTCCCTTGGGGAAGATCCGTCCTCGGATCAAATTCTTCAACACCATGGTAGGGAGAGAGATCTTTGACATTGAAGATGTCGCTCACGAAGTACTTGTCTCGTGGAATGTCGATCTTGTAAGCGTTTTTGTTGTAGCGTGCAAGCACCTTGAAGGGTCCATCCGCTCGTGGTCGAAGCTTGGACTTGCGTTCTTGGGGAAAGCGGTCCTTGCGAAGTCGTAGCCACACGAGATCTCTAGTGTTGAATACCATCTGTTGCTTGTTGAAGTTGAGCTTGGTCACAAGGCGTTGAACTTGGCGCTCGATGGTGTTTCTTGTATCTTCATGAACCTTCTTGAGATGATTCACACGTGCACTTGCGTCCAAATTGATGCGCTCTTGGAGTGGTAGAGGGAGACTGTCCAATGGGGACAAAGGGTTGAATCCGTAGACGACCTTGAAGGGGGACTTGTCGGTTGTTCAGTGTCTTGCTCGGTTGTAGGCGAACTCGGTGATAGGTAGGCACTCCTCCCACTCCTTGATGTTCTACTTGATGAGTACTCAAAGTAGAGTGGAGAGTGTGCAGTTGATAACTTCCGTTTAGCCATCGGTTTGTGGATGATACACCGTGGAGAAGAGTAGCTTGATTCCGAGCTTGGCGCATAGGGTCTTCCAAAAGTAGCTAAGGAGCTTGACGTCGCGGTCCGAGACGATACTCTTTGGCACTCCATGTAGACGCAATATTTCCCTACAAAAGAGATTAGCAACATGTGAAGCATCGTCTATCTTGTTGCAAGGAATGAAATGTGCCATTTTTGAGAAATGGTCCACAACGACAAATACCGAATCCTTTCCATTTCTAGTCCTAGGCAAACCAAGTACAAAGTCCATGCTAATGTCTTCCCATGTTTGATATGGAATTGGTAGAGGCATATAAAGGCCATGGGACTGAGCTTTGGACTTAACTTTGCGACATGTAGAGCATTGGTTGGTGAAGCGGTTGATGTCGCGAAACATCTTGGGCCAAAAGTAGTTCTTCGAGAGCGTGGCGAACGTCTTGTCGTGTCCAAAATTTCCCATTAAGCCTCCTTCATGAGAGTGATGCAAAAGCAACAAACAAAGAGAAGACTCGGGGATGCAAAGCTTGTTAGCTCTCATAAGATATCCATCTTTGATGTAATAGCGTTCCCAAGAGGTATGCGCCAAACACTTGGCATAAGGAGTAGCAAAGGTAGGATCATTCTCATACAAGTCTTTTATATGCTCAAAGCCAATGACATCCAAATCAAGTTGAGTAACAAGCATACATATGCGGGAAAGGGAATCCGCCACAATGTTTTCTTTACCTTTAGTGTGCTTGATGACATAAGGAAAAGACTCAATAAATTCACTCCATTTAGCATGACAATTGTTCAACATGGTTTGGCCCTTAAGATACTTGTAACATCCCAAATTTTCAATTTGGAATGTTATACATTAGATCATCATGCATGTCATATTTTCTTGGATTTTGCCCGATCCTAGAAATTTCACGCAACTCAAGGACCCTCGGAGAGAGTTGGAGATTTCGTTATTTTCATATTTGAGTTTTCTCAAATTTTGAAAAGAGGATCATTTGATTTATTTTATTTTATCTTCGATTATTTTTCCGGTGTCAAAATATATGAGAGAGGGAATAATATGACTTTCCCAAATTTAGGAAAAATGAAGATTTAATGAATAAATCAAATTTTGGTTTTGCTGGAGTTTTCTTTGCTTTTTATTTCGATAGGGAAAAATGCGCGTTTTCAAAAAATTGCATTCTAGGTCCGGAGTAAAGTTCATTTTGTTCGGCTCATCTATAGGAGTCGGGGAAAATTTACTTTAGAATTTTTGGAGTTCGTTTAGATAGTTTTTCTTTTGTCTTTCTGCGCGCGAAACCGAAAAAAAAAGAAAGAGCCAGGCCAGCCGGGCCAAAGGCCCAGCCAGCCGGCCGCCTCCCCAGCCACGCGCGTGCCAGGCGAGGCAGCCAGCGCCCCAGGCCGCCGCCTCTCGCTCGAGCCGAGTCCCAGCGGGACTCTGGCCACCGTAGCCCCCCCTTTTCCTTGTTTTGTTTTCCTACTCTATTTCTTGTCCCCTACCCCAAGAAACCCCCTCCCCTCACCTATATAAATACCCCCACACCCCTCCCCCTCCAAAACATCAAATCAAAACCCCAAGCCCCTCTCCTCCTAAGCCGCAGCAAGCAGCAGCGTGCAGCCCCAAGCCGCCGCCTTAGCCGCGCCTACGCCGCCATAGCCGCCCCACCCCAAGCTCCTCACCCGCCGCCGCCGCCCTTAGCCGCCGCCGCCCGGAGCCCGCCTCCCGAGGTAGCCGCGCCGCGTCTCTCCTTTTCCCTCGGTTCGGTTTTTCTTATAAACCGTTCCGATTCTTTTCTTCTCTTCCGATTCATTTTCTTTCCGGTTCTTTTCTAAACCGTTCCGGTTTTCTAGATCGGTTTTCTGTTTTTTGTTTCGGTTTTCTTCCAAAACCCTAGATCGGTTTTCGTTCTCCTTTCGGACCGTTCGTCTCAACAAACGTGATCACCGATTGTTTCCCGTTTAATGAACGTCCGTTCGTTTAACCGTTCGTCTCTATCTTTTTGTCAGATTTATTCCGCGATCGTGATCTCAGATCCGATCTTCGTTCTAGTCTTTCTTCTCGCCTGTTTATCGGAATCAGCTGATTCAAGCACCTGGAGTTTCGTTTCGAAACCGCCGTTCCGTCTAATCAACTTAAACAAGTTTTTGACCCGGTAAAATTTGACCTAGTTTCAACTTGCTAGAGCCAAGTTGTTTTCTTCCGCCTTTTGTTTTCCGTTTCTTTGTTCGGTTCGTTCTTTCTTTGCAACCGGAGTTCTTAAGTTGAATTTCCTGGTTCATTCTCTTGTTCGAGTTTTACCTATGCATTAGATGAGTACTTATTGTATGCTTGTTGTTTGTCTGTGATAGATCACCCGGATTGCGCCGCTTGTTACTTCGAAACCCTAGGTCTCGCGGATCATCAGCAAGGCAAGTAACACTTTGATCATACCTTTTTCTACAACCCATGTTTTATTGCATTAGATCAATCCTCTCATATTGCATGATTAGGACTTAATTAAACTGTGGGATGGGAAGTAGATGAGGTAGTGCCTATCACCTGTATTATTATGAAACCTTTGGGAGTTACTTCTACATTTGCTTATTATGCCATGCTATGCTAGTAGACGTGGATTGGGTGAGTGATATCCATGACAGATGTGAGTATTATTAATTTTAATGGTTTATCTAAGGTGGCAACTTAAACACACATCTGGGTGGATTGAGGCACCTGATGTCTATCAGGACTTGTCTATTTTTTTTGGTCCACCACCCAGGCTCAAAGGGATCATAAGATCTTTCATGCTAGAAACTTCCGTGTGCAGCCACATGCTACTATGGGCTCTGGCATAGTTGACTAAGTTGTGCGAACTCTTACAGGGTGGACTAGCAGATGTAGGGGTTGTAGGTGGTACGGTCTACCCCACATGTAAGGTGCTAGTGCTTCTGAAAGACTATGTCTCGGTCATCCGTTTCTCAAACACCATGTAGTGCGAGAAAACAAACGGAGGCGATCGAGTCATGTGGGGAAAAGTGCGCAAACCTCTGCAGAGTGTACAAACTAATCATGATTAGCCCTGTCCCCGGTTATGGATAACTTGAGTATCTAGTACTTGAATATCATGTGAATCTCAACATGTTACTTCTAATTAATGTTGTTGGGTTTTAATTGTTCACTTAATTGGGATCGGAATGCTGTCAACCATTCTCGATGTTTAACTACCACCATGATAGTTAAACAAATTTATTCATTTGCAGTAGGGAAAAACTGGCTTTACGCAAAATTGTAACCATAGAGCTTTCCACCAGCCATATATGCATATAGTATAGCTGTTTTCATTCCATTACTCTCTATGTGTTACATTGCCAGCATATTCCATGTACTGGCCCGTTTTCGGGCTGCAACTTCTCATGTTGCAGACTTTTCAGACGACGAGTAAGGTGCTTTTAGGTCGTGGCCCTATACTCAGTGATGCCGTTGGAGTTGATGGACCCATTTATCTTCCAAGTCTTCCGCTGTTATCGTCACTAGATGGCCTTAAGCCATATTTATTGTAATAAGTTCTCTTTGAGACAACGATGTAATAAGTGTGTGATTGCCACTTTGCTATAAATCCTTCGATGTACTGTGTGGTGTCAGCATTACTGATCCAGGGATGACACCTGAGCACAGAGCACTTGATCCATTCGGGTCGGGTCACTACAGAGATGGTATCAGAGCACACGCTGACTGTAGGACACGACCACTAAGTTAAAGCCATATATCACCATTCTCTTCTCATTTTCTAAACTCCTCATCTTTTCTACTCTTTTAGTATGACGAACGCGAAGATTAAGTATGCTCAACCGGATGAAGGCACACCATTTGGATTTCACCTGAAGGAAGTCACCAAGTACCTGAACATTGGATTACTAAGCTTCATGGGAACTTTCAACGCCACTCTGCCTGAAGAGGAGCACTGGAAGATTCAAGCTCACGTTCCGGGAAGGACATTCGCACCAACCACGAAGCCCATAGATAGTGTTTTCAATGCACCAACCTAGAGTCTGGGAAGGAGCATGGCAGCTCATATCACCATAGGACGCATTGGAGAAGTTTACCAAGAAGACCTCAAGGACACTATCTACCAGATTTGCGGATGCCGAGATGAACAATGGGAGTTAGTCAGCACCAAGAAGGATAGATCCATTGCATCTTTCATCCAGGAGTTAAACCAGCACATTCGATGCCACGAGAACCAGATGTGCAATGATAGAGTTGAAGAATGCTAAGGCAAGGATCATCGAGCTAGAAGGAGAACTGAAGTCTACACGCAAGGACTACATGGACGAGATCGTAGCTCTAGCAAGACACAATGGCGATCTTAAGCAGGAGATTGAAGAACTCAAGAGGAAGTTAGCATCCACGGAGGAATACGAGTACGTCGCATGTCCGGACAACTACATCATCATCGACGACACCGATTCGGATCCAAGTGAACCCGACTTTGAAGACGAAGCTGGAGCAGATATCATGGAGTCTTCCACCGGTTCAAATTTCTAGATGACCACCAGATAGTAGTAGTATTTTCCCCATGTAAACACAATTGTTCGAGCACTTTTGCGATAGTTTTAGACCGATTGTAAGCCCTTGTTTGATTGAATGAAGTGATTTTGTGTGCATTTGCTCATGTGCATTGGGGTAGTGTTTTCCCTTTAGACCTCACTCTATCCTTATATCTCGTCTCTTCTAAACCCTCAGATGCCTCCAACCCAAGCCCTTAGGTCACCCATGTTAGTAACCTCGCCAGGAGTAGAGTATGTGGCAAGTTTATGGTGTGATCGGTTACCATTAAGGATTGGTAAATATGTGTTTCCCTCAGACCTAATAGTATTGGAATCTCAAGGATTGGATGTGATATTAGGCATGGATTGGTTATCAAAGTATAAAGGGAATATTGAGTGTGCTAGTAAGTCAATTTTGCTTACCACACTAGAAGGAAGAAGGATCAAGTATGTATCCCGGCATGTGCCAAACAGGACACAAGTAAACTGCCTAACAGGAGTTGTGCAAGAGGAAGTACCAGTGGTAAAGGATTTTCCAGATGTATTTCCTGAGGAATTGCCAGGCATGCCATCGGATAGAGACATTGACTTTTTGATTGAGTTATTGCTAGGTACAGGCCCAATATCGAAGCGACCATACCGGATGCCAGCAAAGGATTTGGTGGAAATTAAGAATCAGATTAAGGAGTTATTGGATAAAGGTTGCATTCACCCAAGTTCTTCGCCTTGGGGATCACCGTACTTCTAGTGGAAAAGAAGGATGGATCATTAAGGATGGTTGTAGATTATCGGGGATTGAATGAAGTAACCATCAAGAATAAGTACCCATTGCCAATGATCAACGATCTGTTTGATCGGTTGCAAGGAGCTAAAGTGTTTTCCAAGATTGATTTGCAATCAGGGTACCATCAATTGAAGATTCGAGAGAAGGACATACCTAAGACAGCATTCACCACAAGATATGGATTGTATGAGTATACCGTTATGTCATTTGGATTGACTAACGCACCTGCCTATTTTATGAACCTGATGAACAAAGTGTTTATGGAGTTTTTGGATAAGTTCGTCGTAGTGTTCATTGATGACATCCTGGTTTATTCAAAGAATGAAGAGGAGCATAAGGAACATTTGCGTTTGGTTTTGGAGAAACTAAGGGAACATCAGTTATATGCCAAATTCAGCAAATGCGAGTTTTGGTTAAAGGAAGTTGGATTCCTCGGACACGTTATATCCGGAGAAGGTATAGCAGTTGACCCCACTAAGGTTGAGACCGTAACCGAATGGGAAGCACCAACAACAGTTGGAGAGATCCGGAGTTTTCTTGGACTCGCAGGATACTACCGGAGATTTATTGAGAATTTCTCAAAGATTGCGAAGCCTATGACGGAGTTGTTGAAGAAGGATACTAAGTTCAAACGGACTGAGGAGTGTGAGGCTAGTTTCCAGGAGTTGAAGAAACGTTTGGTCACCTCACCAGTATTGATTTTGCTAGATCAGACCAAGGAGTATGAGGTGTATTGCGACGCTTCACGTCGAGGACTTGGAGCAGTGCTTATGCAGGAAGGGAGAGTTGTTTTGTATGTTTCACGACAACTGAAGCCTCATGAGTTGAATTATGCCATGCATCATTTGGAGTTAGCAGCCGTAGTGCATGCATTGAAAACGTGGAGACATTTCCTCATTGGAAATCATTGTGAGGTGTACACGGATCACAAGAGTTTGAAGTACATTTTCACACAGAAGGAGTTGAACCTCAGACAAAGGAGATGGTTGGAGCTCATCAAGGATTATGACATGCGATTACATTACCATCCTGGAAAAGCTAATGTAGTAGCTGACGCATTGAGCCATAAGAGCCATGTCAACACCCTAGTGACGGGGAAAATACCCAAGGAGTTAGCAGAAAACCTTCGTGAGCTATGTTTGGAAATAGTTCCGAGAGGCTATGTAGCAACATTGGAGATTCAGTCAACATTGATGGATAGAATCAAAGAAGCTCAGAAAGCTGACAAAGGGATTGCCGCTATAAAGGAGAAACTGAGCAAAGGAAAAGCTAAAGGATTTCGCGAGGATGAGCACGACACCCTATGGTTTGAAGACCGTGTTTACGTGCCCAATGACCCGGAGATCAGGAAGTTGATTTTGCAAGAGGCACATGATTCACCGTATTCGATTCACCCAGGGAATACCAAGATGTATTTGGATTTGAAGGAAACATTCTGGTGGACCGGAATGAAGAAGGATATTGCAGCTTATGTAGCAGTTTGTGACGTATGTCAGAGAGTAAAGGCAGAGCATCAGAAGCCAGCAGGATTGTTACAACCATTGCCGATACCCGAATGGAAGTGGGATAAGATAGGCATGGATTTTATCACAGGACTACCCAGGACGAAAGCAGGCTATGACTCGATATGGGTAGTAGTTGATCGTTTGACAAAGGTAGCACATTTTATTCCAATTAAGACCACTTACACCAGTGCTAAGTTGGCAAATATATACATGACTAGGATCATTTGTTTGCATGGAGTTACGAGGAGTATCGTATCAGATAGAGGAAGCCAATTTACTTCAAAGTTTTGGAATCAGTTGCATGAAACTTTAGGAACCAGACTAGAGTTCAGCACAGCTTTTCATATGCAGACAGATGGACAGACCGAGAGAGTCAATCAGATTTTGGAGGATATGCTGAGACCTTGTGCACTAGATTATGGATCTAGTTGGGACGATAACTTGCCGTATGCGGAGTTTTCTTATAACAATAGTTACCAAACCAGTTTGAAGATGGCACCTTTCAAAGCTTTATACGGAAGGAGGTGCAAGACACCGTTGTCATGGGACGAAGTTGGAGACCATCAATTCTTTGGACCAGATTTGATTAAGGAGTCTGAACGGAAAGTTAAGTTGATTCGCGATAGGATCAAGGTAGCCCAGTCCAGGAAGAAGAGCTACACATATTCTAAACGCAAGGAGACAGTTTACGAAACCGGAGACAGAGTTTATCTCCAAGTATCCCCACTTCGAGGAGTTAAGCGCTTTGGAGTTAAGGGAAAGTTAGCACCGAGTTTCGTTGGACCGTATAAGATCTTGCAACGTATGGGAGAAGTCTCTTATAAGTTGGAATTACCAGAGGGACTGTCAGGAGTTCATGATGTATTCATGTTTCTCAGCTGAAGAAATGTCACGCCGAGATGGCAGAAGTACCGCTACGAGATACCATGCCACTCGAAGCGATTCAGTTGAAGGACGACTTAACGTATGAGGAGAACTAGTCAAGATTCTCGATTATGCCAGCAGAGTTACCCGCAGCAAGGTTATCAAGTTTTGCAAAGTTTAGTGGAACCACCACTCATAGGATGAAGCCACATGGGAGAGAGAAGAAGATTTGCTCAAGGACCACCCTCACCTATTTTCTAGCCAACCCGAATCTCGAGGGCGAGATTCATCTTAAGGGGGGTAGGTTTGTAACATCCCAAATTTTCAATTTGGAATGTTATACATTAGATCATCATGCATGTCATATTTTCTTGCATTTTGCCCGATCCTAGAAATTTCACGCAACTCAAGGACCCTTGGAGAGAGTTGGAGATTTCGTTATGTTCATATTTGAGTTTTCTCAAATTTTGAAAAGAGGATCATTTGATTTATTTTATTTTATCTTCAATTATTTTTCTGGTGTCAAAATATATGAGAGAGGGAATAATATGACTTTCCCAAATTTAGGAAAAATGAAGATTTAATGAATAAATCAAATTTTGGTTTTGCCGGAGTTTTTTTGCTTTTTATTTGGATAGGGAAAAATGCGCGTTTTCAAAAAATTGCATTCTAGGTCCGGAGTAAAGTTCATTTTGTTCGGCTCATTTTTAGGAGTCGGGGAAAATTTACTTTAGAATTTTTGGAGTTCGTTTAGATAGTTTTTCTATTGTCTTTCTGCGCGCGAAACCGAAAAAAAAGAAAGAGCCAGGCCAGCCGGTCCAAAGGCCCAGCCAGCCGGCCGCCTCCCCAGCCACGCGCGCGCCAGGCGCCAGGCGAGGCAGCCAGCGCCCCAGGCCGACGCCTCTCGCTCGAGCCGAGTCCCAGCGGGACTCTGGCCACCGTAGCCCCCCCTTTTCCTTGTTTTGTTTTCCTACTCTATTTCTTGTCCCCTACCCCAAGAAACCCCCTCCCCTCACCTATATAAATACCCCCACACCCCTCCCCCTCCAAAACATCAAATCAAAACCCCAAGCCCCTCTCCTCCTAAGCCGCAGCAAGCAGCAGCGCGCAGCCCCAAGCCGCCACCTTAGCCGCGCCACCGCCGCCATAGCCGCCCCACCCCAAGCTCCTCACCCGCCGCCGCCGCCCTTAGCCACCGCCGCCCGGAGCCCACCTCCCGAGGTAGCCGCGCCGCGTCTCTCCTTTTCCCTCGGTTCGGATTTTCTTATAAACCGTTCCGATTCTTTTCTTCTCTTCCGATTCGTTTTCTTTCCGGTTCTTTTCTAAACCGTTCCAGTTTCTAGGTCGGTTTTCCGTTTTTTGTTTCGGTTTTCTTCCAAAACCCTAGATCGGTTTTCGTTCTTCTTTCGGACCGTTCGTCTCAACGAACGTGATCACCGATTGTTTCCCGGTTAATGGACATCCGTTCGTTTAACCGTTCGTCTCTTTCTTTTCGTTGGATTTATTCCGCGATCGTGATTTCAGATCCGATCTTCGTTCTAGTCTTTCTTCTCGTTCGTTTATCGGAATCAGGTGATTCAAGTGCCTAGAGTTTCATTTCGAAACCGCCGTTCCGTCTAATCAACTTAAACAAGTTTTTGCCCCGGTAAAATTTGACCTAGTTTCAACTTGCTAGAACCAAGTTGTTTTCTTTCGCCTTTTGTTTTCCGTTTCTTTGTTCGGTTCGTTCTTTCTTTGCAACCGGAGTTCTTAAGTTGAATTTCCTGGTTCGTTCTCTTGTTCAAGTTTTACATGTGCATTAGATGAGTACTTATTGTATGCTTGTTGTTTGTCTGCGATAGATCACCCGGATTGCGCCGCTTGTTACTTCGAAACCCTAGGTCTCGCGGATCATCACCAAGGCAAGTAACACTTTGATCATACCTTTTTCTACAACCCATGTTTTATTGCATTAGATCAATCCTCTCACATTGCATGATTAGGACCTAATTAAACTATGGGATGGGAAGTAGATGAGGTAGTGCCTATCACCTGTATTATTATGAAACCTTTGGGAGTTACTTCTATGTTTGCTTATTATGCCATGCTATGCTAGTAGACGTAGATTGGGTGAGTGATATCCATGACAGATGTGAGTATTATTAATTTTAATGGTTTATCTAAGGTGGCAACTTAAACACACATCTGGGTGGATTGAGGCACCTGATGTCTATCAGGACTTGCCTGTTTTTTTTGGTCCGCCACCCAGGCTCAAAGGGATCAAAAGATCTTTCATGCTAGAAACTTCCGTGTGCAGCCACATGCTACTATGGGCTCTGGCATAGTTGACTAAGTTGTGCGAACTCTTACGGGGTGGACTAGCAGATGTAGGGGTTGTAGGTGGTACGGTCTACCCCACATGTAAGGTGCTAGTGCTTCTGAAAGACTATGTCTCGGTCATCCGTTTCTCAAACACCATGTAGTGCGACAAAACAAACGGAGGCGATCGAGTCATGTGGGGAAAAGTGCGCAAACCTCTGCAGAGTGTACAAACTAATCATGATTAGCCGTGTCCCCGGTTATGGACAACTTGAGTATCTAGTACTTGAATATCATGTGAATCTCAACATGTTACTTCTAATTAATGTTGTTGGGTTTTAATTGTTCACTTAATTGGGATCGGAATGATGTCAACCATTCTCGATGTTTAACAACCACCATGATAGTTAAACAAAATTTATTCCTTTGCAGTAGGGAAAAACTGGCTTTACGCAAAATTGTAACCATAGAGCTTTCCACCAGCCATATATGCATATAGTATAGTTGTTTTCATTCCATTACTCTCTATGTGTTACATTGCCAGCATATTCCATGTGCTGACCCATTTTCGGGCTGCAACTTCTCATGTTGCAGACTTTTCAGACGACGAGTAAGGTGCTTTTAGGTCGTGGCCCTATACTCAGTGATGCCGTTGGAGTTGATGGACCCATTTATCTTCCAAGTCTTCCGTTGTTATCGTCACTAGATGGCCTTAAGCCATATTTATTGTAATAAGTTCTCTTTGAGACAACGATGTAATAAGTGTGTGATTGCCACTCTGCTATAAATCCTTCGATGTACTGTGTGGTGTCAGCATTACTGATCCAGGGATGACACCTGAGCACAAAGCACTTGATCCATTCGGGTCGGGTCGCTACAATACTTGAGCGTTTCATCATCGGTATGAATGATAAACTCATGAGGGCGAAGATAGTGTTCCCATTCATGCAAAACGCGGACTAAAGCATATAGCTCTTTGTCATAGATGGGGTAATTGAGTTGCGCGCCGGAGAGTTTCTCACTAAAGTAAGCTATGGGGCGCTTCTCTTGCGTTAACACACCTCCTATGCCATTACCACTAGCATCACAATGAATCTCAAAGGGTTTGTCAAAGTTGGGTAATTCAAGCACGGGAGCATGAGTAAGTAAATTCTTAAACTCATTGAAAGCGGTATCTTGGGATGGTCCCCAAGCAAAAGGCGCATTCTTCTTGCTCAAAGCAAGAAAAGGCGAAGCAATGGTGCTAAAATCTTTCACAAAGCAACGATAGAAACCCGCAAGGCTAAGAAAGCTACGCACTTGTTGCAAATTGGTTGGTTATGGCCATGTCTTAATAGCATTGATCTTGGACTCATCAACATGAACACCCTTAGAAGAAACAACAAAACCCAAGAAAACAAGCTTGTCAATGCCAAAAAGGCATTTCACCATATTAGCATAGAGATGCTCTTTTCAAAGAGTTTGCAAAACGGTCCGGACATGGGCGACATGCTCTTTGAGAGACTTGCTAAAAACAAGGATATCATCGAAGTAGACGACAACAAACACACCAATGTAAGGGCGAAGGACATGATTCATAAGACGCATAAAAGTACTCGGTGCTTCCTATAGACCCATAGGCATGACTAACCACTCGTACAAGCCAAACTTGGTTCTGAAAGCGGTTTTCCATTCATCACCCTCTTGTATGCGAATTTGATAGTAAGCACTCTTAAGATCAATTTTGGAAAATATAGTGGCACCACTAAGTTCATCAAGCATATCGTCAAGGCGAGGAATGGGATACCTGTAACGAATGGTGATAGCATTGATAGGTCTACAATCGGAGCACATGCGAAAGCTACCGTCTCGTTTTGGCATAAGAATGACCGGGATGGCACAAGGGCTCAAACTTTCACGCACATGCCCATGGTCTATGAGATGCTTTACTTGCCTTTGTATTTCTTTGGTTTCTTTGGGGTTGACGTGGTAGGGAGCTTTGTTCGGAAGTGGTGCTCCGGGGATGAGGTCAATGCGGTGCTCAGTGCCTCGTGGGGGAGGTAGTCTCGGAGGTAGCTCGTCAGGGAAAACATCGTGAAATTCCTGCAAAAGAGAAGACAACACTAGAGGAAGGGTGTGAGAAGTGTTAGTTTGTGGTGCATTGTCCTTACACACGAGGATGTAGTGTAGGACACTAGATGGGTTCTCACACACTCCTCTGATCTCACTTTTGGTGGAAAATAGGACTAAGTTCTTCTTTTAGCTCATCATGGAGGTGTTCGATTTGGGCTTGCAGCTCTCGCTCTCTTTTTGGTGGCTCGCTTTCTCACTATTATCTCCATGATGGGTGGCTTGCTCGTCGGCGATCACTTGGCTTGCCAACATTGGACGAAGGACGTACTCCTTGCCCTTCATCTTGAAGATGTAGTGGTTCGTTCGGCCATTGTGGATGACTCCTCTATCAAATTGCCATGGGTGTCCAAGGAGAAGGTGGCAAACAGTCATTGGAACGACGATCTAAGGTGTCTTCGTAGGCACCAATTTTGAAGGATACTTGTACTCGATGCTCGACTTGGATAGTGCCAGAGACACTAAGCCATTGCACTTTGTATGGATGTGGGTGCTTCGTCTTGGGCAATTGGAGCTTGGGGAGAAGTTCTTCACTTGAGAGATTATGACAACTCCCTCCATCGATGATGACCTTGACGGATTGTCCATTGATGCCGGCCTTGGTGTGGAATATGTGGCATCTTTGGTCTTCTTCTTGGTGATGTTGGAGAGTCAAGACTTTGGAGACAACAAGAGCAGTAGTTGAATCCTCATCGCAAAAGACTTGTTCCTCTTCATCGTTCACTTGCCGGTGCATGGCGACTTGCTCAAGAGGATCCATTTATCCTTCACTCATCGAGTCGTAGGAACCATCGTTGTTGAGGATCATGGTCCGCTTGTTGGTGCACTCATAGGACTTGTGGCCTCGGCCTCCACATGTGAGACATTTGAAGGAACTCATCTTGACGGTCTCATCGGTGGGGGTTGTGGATGATGAAGCTCTTGGCTTGAAGTTGCCCGTAGTAGGAGGATGACTTGGAGTTGATGAAGCTTTCTTGAAACTTGACTTGTCGATGTTGCTTGTAGAAGGCTTGGTATACGGTGTTGGAGTCGTTGAAGCTTGTGTGTTGGAGAAGCCGTATGACTTGGATGAGAACTTGGCATACTTGTAATCATCTTGCACTTGGCGCTCCGCTTTGGTAGCTTGATGCACTAGCTCGATGAGGTTCGAGTATGGTTGGAAGTCGGCGATATTCTTGATAGGATGGTTGAGTCCATTCAAGAAACGTGCCATAGTTTGCTCATCATCTTCCGTGACATTGGCTCTTATCATGGCAATCTCCATCTCCTTATAGTACTTCTCCACGCTCTTGGTTACTTGCTTGAGTAGTTGAAGTTTCTTGAAGAGGTCGCGGTGTAGTAGGTAGGCACAAAGCCTGCTCTCATGACATCCATCATTTACGCCCAAGTAGTGATGGGTGGTTCACCTCTTGCCTCTCGGTGCTCGATGACTTGTTCCCACCAAATGAGGACATAGTTTTGGAACTCAAGGGATGCCATCGCGGTCTTCTTCTCTTCTTCATAGTTGTGCAAATGAAAGATTTTCTCGACCTTCAATGCCCATGATAGGTACTCTTCGGGATCGTTGCTTCCGCTGAACTTGGGCATGGTGAACTTGATCTTTTCCATAGCATTGCTCTTCATTATGTTGGGGTCGAGGATGATGACGTCCATGTTGTTGATGATTGTCAAGCTTGTGTCGCTCTTGGTGAGGAGGGTTGTCAACCTCATGTTGCTCTTGTCGTGGAGGATTTCCATTGTCATCATGCTCTTGATGAACTTGATGTTCTTGGCGAGCTTGTGGAGGAGCTTGTCGATCTTGAGGAGGAACTTGAGGAACTTGACGATGCATGCGATCTTGAAATATTCGTTCATGAATTTCTTCGCGAAGTGCTTCTTCTTGTTCACGAGCTTGTCGGCCTCAGTTGGCTACGGCTCGACTTGAATCTTGGAGGGCTTGTTGCGCCTCAAGTGCTTGAGCTTCACGGAGTTGTTGTTCTTGGCGTTGTGCCTCGGCATCTTGTGCAACTTGGTGTAGACGCGCTCGCTCTTCCTCTTCATGTTGGCGTTGTCGTTGCCGTTCTCGTGCTAGCGTAAAAGCCTCTTGGGTTTGACATCATCGGTGCTCTTGAGAGTCGGAGTCGCGTAGAGGATTGAGGCTTGCTTGACGATCATTATGCGCGGCACAGCGTATAGTGTTTGATGTCGGTGTACTTGAGCCGGAGAGGGTGAAGTCGGAGTGGCGGCTTGAACGGCTCCTTCTTGAAGTGGAAGACGAGCGGTTGAGCAACAAAGCGTGAATCTCGTCCATCCTTGCGTCATTCTCTTGCTTGTGATCGTCGAGCTTGTGGTCTAAGTAGTCCCTTGTACGTTGCTCGGAGAGTCTCAAGTCGGTGGCGAGGTTGTCGATGCGTTCACTCATTGCTTGTTGCTCTTGATGCAAAGCACGTTGTGCACCAAAGAGGTGACTCTTGGTGGCGTAGGAGTTCATGTCGTCGTCATTCTCAATGAAGAGTCGGTTGGTAGAGGTACTTGGCATATCCATCATTCCAAGATACACAATGTGAATGGTAGAAAGAGAAGAACGAATACCAAATGTACCTTGACCGAAGTTGAAAGTGGATCGATGATCACTCCAATGTAGGACAAGGAAATAGCACAATACTAGCTCTTGTCGGTTTCTCACACCTACACAAGTAAAAGCTTATGGTGGAGCTTGGTTAGGATGGTGGCACAAAATTTGATGCAATTGTTAGTGAGCCTCAATAATATTGGTAAAAATTCACAAGATTGTAATGCAACAAGTAGACCATGCAATATAAGGTACAAGGAAACACACACGCAAAAAGATAAGTGGGATCGTGCAACCAAGGATGAGCCAAAATGTGGAATCCACAAAAATGCTCTTGTTGCACAACACTAGAGAGACGCTAGCAGGATTGCACAATAGGCGGATACAAAGAACTTGTGCACAACCTACGTAGCAAAAATGCAACGGCTCCTATCCCAAGTATGCTCTATGCAAGGTGTTTCTATGCGATGGTCCAAGATGATCGAGTATTACAATCTTAATGTTGTATGATGCTATGGTTCTTGCTTAAAAGCTCTTTGATTATCTTTCCCTTTTGCTTAAAAGCTTGTTTGGCTCTTTGATGTTTGAGGTCTTTTCTCATGCAATGCTTGACGAACCAAGATAGCAATTGTGTATGCGATGACAACTTTGTGACACAAGAGATGATACCAATATATGCAACAATGATGTATGTATGCTATGGGAAGTATGATCACTAATGTGCACAAGTCTCGTTGCCGGCATCAATGGCTAGTCTCGATGGGTAAGAAACGCAAAGGTGTAAGGCTATAATGGCTATCAATGTAATGGCAAGAATGATGTATCACTATACCAAGACAAGGTTACCGTTTTTGCGGACGGAATGGTGTCAAAATGGTGGCACGAATACCAAGATGTAGTCGAGGTGGTCGTTGTTGATGACGCGTCCGTGGCAAAGATGAGCGGCGGTGATGTTGATGTCGAACCGTACCTAGATATCTGAAACACAAAAGGATACGGAACCACAACTCAAATTCTCAAAGCTCGAAGTGGCAACACGTTTCGTAGTGCGAAACGAGTAAGCAATGGTGGTGGTATGCGTAAGTGGTGATGGGGTATAGGTGGTAGAAGTGCGTATGCGGCAAAGTGGGGCGGCGGTGGTGACTAAAACTGAAAAAATTCCGTTTCGTCAGTGTGGGTCGGACGTCCGGGCTGGGCCGGTCATCCGGTCGTCGGACGTCCGGTAAGGGTTGGACGTCCGGTGCCTGGGGGCCACTCGGGCACGGGAAGAACTGCTAGGGTTCGTGATGGAGATGTGGGAAATCGTCGAATCCGGAGGATTTTGTGGATGGAAAGGGTGGAGACAAGGGGGAAAAGCTAGATCCACTCAAAACAAAGCAAATCCACGGATCCAAACCAACAAAATTTCAACACACCAACAAATCACAAAAAAATTGGGGGGTATTTTTGTGGGGAATTTTTGAATTTGGGACAAATACAACAAAACTAGGCTAGCAACACAACGGACAGGCTCCGAAATCATGATCAACATGGCTCTATATACCAAGATGAAATAGGGTAGAACCCTAATCGGCCGATCTTTCACGAAAGGAGAGGATCCCGCGATGAACACGAAGAACACGAGGAGGGAAACGAGGGAAAATCACAAGGGGAACACAAGAGAACACTCAAACCAACAAGAATAAGTCACACATGTGCTAGATCCTTGAGTACATAAGAGAAGATACACGATCCACTGACAACTAAGGACGGTACAAGGGTAGCCGGTCTTCTTTGTGAGGAGGTCTTGATGTTCTTCTCCGTGAGGAGGTCCTGAATCCAAAGGGATAATCTGCGAAGAGGTCGCGGTCTCTCACGAGGAGTAGATCCGATGTGGATGAGCAATGCTCTATCTCTCAAATGAGCTAAACCAATGCTAACCCTAGCTAGAAGGAATATGAGGTCTATATATAGTCTTAGTGTAAAAGGGGGCGAAAAGGGGGTACATGGGCCGCGACCCAACACATGGCAGCACACAGGTGCCGGACGTCCGGGAGTCACCGGTCGTCCGGAGGCTCGCGAGGGTCCGGACGTCCGGTGCCTATCGGACGTCCGTAGATTCGGCTCAGGTGGACTTCGGTCGGACGTCCGGTCGGGGTCGGACGTCCGGAGCCTGGAGGTCGTCGGTCGTCCGTAGCTCTTCAGATATCCGTAGTTTTGGCTCGGGTATGGAAGTGTCGGTCGTCCGGAGAGAGCCGGACGTCCGGAGCCTGGAGGTCGTCGGACGTCCGGGGTTCGTTGATCGTCCGGAGCCTGGGGACTTCGAGCAGTTCTTCTTCTTGTCCCGTGAACTTGGCGTCCTCACCGTCTTGTCCGTTGAATGTAGTTGGTCCGTGGCCTTCCTCCAAGCACCTGATCACACATAGGGTTTCCGCTTGAGGTAGTAGCCAATTCTCATGCATGGTAAGTGGTAGTTCGGAGAGGAGTGAGTTCACCTTAGCTTCGAGAGCTCTTGCACGTGCTCATGTCATTGGTCCGCTGGTCACTTGGTGAGGCGATGGTAGGTCCATGGGGATGACCTTGGGATGCTCCACATCATAGTTATTGTGTATAACACGATGGGGACACAAATTGAGAATCCAAGTATATGGCACATCAGTAGCATGTTTATTCATGGGAAGCATATTGTGCACACAAGTACTAGAATCATGCAATGGATAGGATGAATCAAAATCTCCTAACATGTATGAGGAAACTATGCAGGTCTCCTCATGAGCAATAGCGGGAATATCATATGGAGAAAATGGACAACATCCAAAACAATGCATATCCGAAGCTAGGTAGTCATGGCATGTCATATGAGATAAATGATGCAAAGGGAGCATATTAATATCATCGCAAGAAAAACAAATGCCAATAACCATGGGCTTGTCATCTATGCCATAAGTGCAAATTGGGTTTATTTTAATGGCATGTGCATAGGTACTATGAAGAGATTGCAAATATGACATATGATTGATCTCATGCATAGCATATGACAAGTCAAGAGGATTCTCAAACATGATGTGACCTAAAGAATTATCACAAGAAATCCTATGTAACATGGCATCACAACTAATAGACTCCACATGAGAATCATCATACTCATCGTAAATGGACAAGAAATCATCACATGAGGAAGTCGCACTAGCATGAATCATGGTACTAGGTGGATCAACATCATGCAAGCAATCAATGTCAAGAATGTCCACTAGTGGGACTAGAGCATCACCTTCACCTATGTTACCTTTTCCATTCCACTCAAGTGGTGTAGGTGAGGTGGGAAAGTCCAAATGGTGGTCATCATCATCAACTTGACGGAACCATGTGGGGGTGCATCATATTACACCATGGCCATCGTCTTGTCCAAAGGAAGGACAAAGTCATCATGTGTCGGCGTGTCATCATATATGGGACCTAGAACCAAATGAGAAGACACACTAGAGGTAGAGGTCAAGTTGTTAGAAATGCAAATGGCCTCATGAGACCTATCGACTATCTCACTCTCTATATGTGGTGGTTCACTCACTCCCTCAAGGTAGGTCCACTCAAAGTCACATATGGTGGAGTCACTCATCTCACTCAAGTGGTGGGGGTTGTGGCTCTCCTCACATGGGAATTGTGGCAACACATCATATATGGGTCTCAATATGGTGGCAAAAGTCACTCAAGTCATCATACATCGCCGTGGTCGAAGAGAAAATCCCATGCTCAACCATCTTGTTGTCGTCGCCGTGGATGAAGGCCGAAGATGGCACGTCATCACTCTTGCCTCCTAAGATGGAAGCATCATACTTGCTCATCACCATGTCGCTCGCCTCCAAAGCATGTTCCTTGATTGACTCCATAGTCGTAGTCGTCGCCGCACCGTCTTGAAAAAGAGTAGAAGTAGACTCGGCACCATCAATGCCACAAAGAAGGATGGCGGTGAAGTCGAACTTGGGAGCATCGTCTTGGAGCTCGTCAGGCCTGTACATCTTGGTGATACTATCCTCATGCTCGCTGTCATAGATCTTGGTCACCGTGAAGTGTGCTTGGGGTGGAGAAGCCTTGGCCTTCATTAGTTCTTGTTCCGCCTTGAGATCACCAATGTAGTTGTCGCCGAGGGACTTGTAGTTCTCGAGGAAGATAGTCTTGGAGATGTCATTGTTCAATCCCATCATGAAGTAGAACTTCATCGAAATGGGGTCGTCCATGCCGGCTCGTCGCAAGGCAATCTTCATATCCTTGAAGTCTTGTTGATGGACTTGGATCCTTGGGTGGTGTTCTCCAATTGGCATAGAAGTTGTTCCATGTAGGTTGGAGGCACAAACTCTCGCCGCAAAGCTCTCTTCGTCTTGGGCCAACTCATGTCGTAGCTCTCCGAAGGTGTGTGAAGCCACCATGTGGATGCATAGTCATGGAAGTTCGTTGTGGCATGCTTCACTTGATCTTCGGGGGGGGGGGGCTTGATGTAGCTTCAGGTAGTCGTCCATTAGGCGCTCCCACTCGAGATACTCCTCGGGTTCTTGAGTCCCATAGAAAGGAATCTTATGGTCGGTGTCGAGGTCGTAGTAGCTCGTGGAAGTCGCGGACTTGAGCTTGGGGAGATTCTCTTGAGCGTAGTCTTGAGGTGCTTGTTGGCGAAGATGTTGTATGTCCGTAAGCGAAGATGCATTGAATTCGTGTGGCAAAGATGCCAAGGGAGATGGTGAAGTCGTTGAGTGGTTGTTGGTGTTGAGCTCTTGACCTTCACGTTCTTGTTGGTGATGGTGTCGATGCCGATGTGACCTTGTCGGAGATGGTAGCTCAGAAGCATGTGTACTTGAGCGTCTTCTCGAAGATGATGAAGATCTCTTGTAAGACTTGATGAGGGCTTTCATCTCATCCATTTGAGCTTGCATCTTGGCGTCAGTAGAGTTATTCGTGGCATCGAACTCGTCGTTGTTGTTGTAGATCGAAGGTGAAATGCCTTGCCTAACCATCACAAGTCTCGAGTACAGGTGAGTAGGAAATGAGATAAACAATACCAAGTTACCTTTTCCCAAAGTTGAGGATGTATCCCGTTTCACTCAATGTGAGATGAAAGAATAGTGGAATTGGTACCGGACTTGTTCACTCACACCTACAAACTAAAGGTTATGGAGTAGCTCGGTGAGGATAGTGGCACAAAAATTTAATGTGAAATGTTAGCAGGAGTCAATGATGTTGAAAGAGATTCACAAATTCGCAAGTGAAACAAGTAGACCAATAGCAATGAATGGCACACGGAAACACACACACGGATAGATAAATGGGCTCGTGCAACCAAGAAATGAGCTCAAACTGTGGAATCCACGGAAAATGCTCTTGTTGCACAACTCTAGAGAGACGCTAGCACGTTTGCTCAATAGGCGGATATGACACTTGTGCACAACCTATAAGATGCAAAATGTATCAACTTTCTATCCTAAGTATGCTATGTATGATGTTCCGGTGGTATGATCCAAGATGATCGGATATGAAAATCTTATATGTGACGAGGTATGATGCTATGGCTATTGCTTACAAGCTTCTTTGCTCTTTCTATTTTTATTTGCTTAAAAGCTTATTCTTTTTTTCTATATGGCCACAATGTGAAATGCACAAACCTAGATAGCAATTGGGTATATACGGGAACAATCTTGTGACACAAGGGATGATATGATACCAATATGATATGGTATGTATGCAATGGATGGTGTAGATCACTAATGTGCACAAGTAATGTGGCCCGACAATAGTCAAATGGCTAGTCTCGATAGGTAAGTAACGCAAAATGGGCTAGGGGTTATCAATGCAATTGCAAGGGAATATACAATGGAGGGATACCACGATACCAAGATGACATGGAGGTTACCGTCCGTGGTGATGATGAGTGGCCGTGATCTTGATGAGATACCAAGATGATGGAGACTCATCCCTAAGTAGCCGAAGCACCTTAGGAAACGAAAAACCGCGAACTCAAAATATCAAATGTCAAATGTCAAATGGTGGTAGCGGGAATGCGGTGGTGGTTGCGGAAGCTCAATGGGATTGCGGAAATACAATGATGGGTTTTGAGACGCAATGCGGAAGTGTAGGGTCAGGTGGTGGACTATACACGGTGTCGAAGTTGGAAGCACGGTCCCTAAGTATCCGAAACACCTTAGGAGACACAACTCATAACGCAAACAAAATTGGGTTAAGTTGCGGTGGCAGAAGTGTATGGTTGGCAAGCCTTTGTAGAAGTTATGGTGGTGGTGGTGGTTGATGAAGAAGCAACCGTCCCTAAGTAGCCTAAACACCTTAGGAGACTCAAATCACAACTCAAACAACCACTAATGCTAAGGGGAACAAAATTGGCTAGGTTGCGGAAGTCGGTGGTGGTTATGCGGATGATATGGTGGAAGCCCTAGGCAAAGATCCAAAGTTCCAAACATTTTATGGAGTCAAATGGTGATGGTAGTATTTTTGGGGGATGGTTGATGTCAAGAGCTTCAAAACGAGCTAAAGAACGTCAAAATCGGACTCCAGATGAATTAGTTATGGACAAAATGGTGAATGACCAAAGGCTGAAGTTACAGGGGCCGGACATCCAGGGCTCGGGCCGGATTTCCGGGACCTGATGTCCAGAACCGCGTGCAAAAATGCGCTCCAGGAGCTGGATGTCCGGCCCGACGATTCCAGATCTCGTTTGGGGCGGAAATTTTCGAATTGGGGGCGGAAATTGATGATTCCAAGGACAAAATTGATAAGATTTCATGGATGAAAGGTGGGGAAACTTGGGGAGATGCTAGATTCACTCGAAACCGAGCAAATCCATGGATCAAAATCAACAAAACTTCATCAAACTAACAAATCACAAAAAAATTGGGGCTATTTTTGGTGGGGATTTTTGAAATTGGGGCGAAATCAACAAAATTATGCTAGAAAACAAAGAGGGGAGGCTCCAAAATCGTGATCAACCTGGCTCTGATACCAAGATGATGTAGGGTGGAACCCTACATGGCCGATATTTCACGAAAGGAGTGGATCCCAACTAAGAACACAGGGAACAACGGAGAGAAATCACAAGGGGAAACACTCAAGAACAAGTCCAATCACATATCCACTAGACAAGCAAACACACAAGATCCACAAAGTACATGAACAACAAAGGGAAAGATACAAGGTAAGATTCATCTCCATCAGGAGGTCTTGAAGGGGGCCACCCAAGAGGGGGTCTTGAATCCAAGGTGGATCTTCTCCGTAGAGGCCGCGGTCTTTCTCGTGGAGTAGATCCGTATGGATGAGCAAAGCTCTATCTCTAAATGAGCTAATCCTTTGCTACCTGATGAACCACAAGTATAGGGGGTCTATCGTAGTCCTTTCGATAAGTAAGAGTGTCGAACCGAACGAGGAGCAGAAGGAAATGATAAGTGGTTTTCAGCAAGGTATTCTCTGCAAGCACTGAAATTGTAGGTGACAGATAGTTTTGTGATAAGATAATTTGTAACGAGCAATAAGTAACAAAAGTAAATAAAGTGCAGCAAGGTGGCCCAATCCTTTTTGTAGCAAAGGACAAGCCTGGACAAATTCTTATATAATGTAAAGCGCACCCAAGGACACATGGGAATATTGTCAAGCTAGGTTTCATCACGATCATATGATTCACGTTCGGTACTTTGATAATTTGGTATGTGGGTGGACCGGTGCTTGGGTACTGCCCGTACTTGGACAAGCATCCCACTTATGATTAACCTCCATTGCAAGCATCCGCCACTACAACAAAAGTATTAAGGCAAACCTAACCATAGCATGAAACATATGGATCCAAATCAACCCCTTACGAAGCAATGCATAAACTAGAGTTTAAGCTTCTGTCACTCTAGCAACCCATCATCTACTTATTACTTCCCAATGCCTTCCTCTAGGTCCAAATAATGGTGAAGTGTCATGTAGTCGACGTTCACATAACACCACTAGAGGAGAGACAACATACATCTCATCAAAATATCGAACAAATACCAAATTCACATGACTACTAATAGCAAGACTTCTCCCACGTCCTCAGGAACAAACGTAACTACTCACAAAGCATATTCATTAATACGTATATAGGATCTGAACATATGATCTTCCAGCAAATAAACCAACTAGCATCAACTACAAGGAGTAATTAACACTACTAGCAACCCACAGGTACCAATCCCAGACTTGGAGGCAAGAATTGGATACAGGAGATGAACTAGGGTTTGAGAGGAGATGGTGTTGGTGAAGATGTTGATAGAGATTGAACCCCTCCCGATGAGAGGATCGTTGGTGATGACGATGGCGATGATTTCCCCCTCCCAGAGGGAAGTTTCCCCGGCAGAATAGCTCCGCCGGAGCCCTAGATTGATTCCGCCAAGGTTCCGCCTCGTGGCGGCGGAGTCTCGTCCCGAAAGCTGGCTTATGATTTTTTTTTTCCTCATTGAAAAACTCCATATTGCAGAAGATAGGCATCGGAAGGCCACCAGGGGCCCACGAGGTAGTGGGCACGCCCAGGGGGTAGGGCGCGCCCCCACCCTCGTGGGCAGGGTGTGGCCCCCCTGGTGAACTTCTTGCGCTCAGTATTTTTTATATATTCTGAAAATAACTTCCGTGAAGTTTCAGGACTTTTGGAGCTGTGCAGAATAGGTCTCTAATATTTGCTCCTTTTCAAGCCCAGAATCCCAGATGCCGGCATTCTCCCTCTTTATGTAATCCTTGTAAAATAAGAGAGAATAGGCATACATATTGTGACATAATGTGTAATAACAGCCCATAATGCAATAAATATCGATATAAAAGCATGATGCAAAATGGACGTATCAACTCCCCCAAGCTTAGACCTCGGTTGTCCTCAAGCGAAAGCCGAAATCGAAAAATATGTCCACATGTTTAGAGATAGAGGTGTCGATAAAAATAAAATACGGGCATGAGGGCATCATGATCATTCTAAGAACAACAACTTGTATAATTCTTGTCATATGATCTCTTATGCTAGAGTAATAATTCAATCACAATTTCAAGTATGAATCATAAACTTCATTGAAAACTAACAAACTATAATCTCAGTCATTGGAGAAATTGTAATTTATCATAACATAGGAAAGAGTCAATATAAGAGCTTTTCAGCAAGTCCACATACTCAAATATCATATAGTCTTTCACAATTGCTAATACTCACGCAATACGTATGGGTATGGAGTTTTAGTCGGACACAGAGAAAGATAGGGGCTTATAGTTTTGCCTCCCAACGTTTTACCTCAAGGGTAATGTCAACAATAATAGTTCATGAAAACTCACATCCAATTAGCCATATATACCAAGATCTTTCCAACATGTTATACTTGCCAAACGATAAATGTAAAAAGGAAGGGTGAACATCACCATGACTCTTATGTAAGGTAGGAGATAAAAGTAAAAGATAGGCCCTTCGCAGAGGGAAGCAGAGGTTGTCATGCGCTTTTATGGTTGGATGCACAAAATCTTAATGCGAAAGAACGTCACTTTATATTGCCACTTGTGATATGCTTTATTATGAAGTCCGTCGCTTTTATTTCTTCCATATCACACGTCGTATAAAGCTTATTTTCTCCCACACTAATAATTCATACATATTTAGATAGCAATTTTTATTGCTTTCACCAATGACAACTTACTTGGGGGATCTTACTCAATGCATAGGTAGGTATGGTGGACTCTCATGGCAAAACTGGTTTAAGGGTGTTTGGAAGCACAAGTAGTATCTCTACTTGGTGCGATGAATTTGGCTAGCATTAGGGGAAAGGCAAGCTCAATCGTGTTGGATGATCCAAGACAATATAATTTATCTCAGATGCAATAAAACATAACCCGTTATGTTGTCTTCCTTGTCTAGTGTCAACTCTTTAGCATGTCATATTTTAATGAGTGCTCACAATCATAAAAGATGTCCAAGATAGTATATTTATATGTGAAGACCTCTCTTTCTTTATTACTTCCTATTAATTGCAACGATGACCAAAACTATGTTTGTCAACTCTCAACAACTTTATTCATCATACTCTTTCTATGTGAGCTCATTACTCTCCATAAGATCCATATGATCTCTTTTATTCTTTTTATTCTTTCTCTTTTCTTTTATTCACTCAAGATCATGGAAAAATAATCAAGCCCTTGACTCAACACTAATCTTTATTATATAGCTCATGGACTCGATTACATGGAAGGATCATAAAGCAAAACTCACAACTAGATCATACTAAAAATATTTTATTCTACTAGATCAAGATATTATAAAAAGGATCGAACTAAGAAAATGGTAAAGATAAAAGTGATGGTGATACGATACCGGGGCACTCCCCCAAGCTTGGCAGTTGCCAAGGGGAGTTCCCATACCCATGTGGTTATGTCTCCTTTGTTGGTGAAGAATATGGTGGTCATGATGGATAGTCGCACATCGAGCGTAGGAGGTCTTCTAACTTGCGGATAATGCCTTTGAGTGCGATGATATGCTCCTTCAACAAAAAAAATTCACGTGTGAGATACTTATTTTGTATACGAGCTAACTCAATCATCTTTAAACCTTCGATCTCAGTTGGGGTAAGAACATTTTGATCAAGTTGAAGGATGTCTTCTATTGCCGGAACATGGTCCTCCGTGGTCTTCTTGATCCCTTCATCCTTGTTGATCTCCATGGGTTCTTCTCTCTTCAGCTCTATCTTCATTAGCCAAGCATCGTTGCCCTCATTGTTGGAGGAGGAGGGAGACGACATGACGCTTGGCTTTGACAACCCTGGCAGAAAATAGCTCGAAACAAGAACAGGAGATTTTTGTGTGATACAGGAGTCAAAACCTTTGGGAAGTTATATAACAAATTTTTACCGACCAAAATACGTGTCATGTAAGAAAACGGAGTCCGGAGAGCACACGAGGTGCCCACGAGGTAGGGGGCACGCCCAGGGGGGTAGGGCGAGCCCTCCACCCTCGTGGAGCCCTCGTGCCCTTCTCGGACTGCTTCTTATTTTTCTATTTTTCTGAATATTCCAAACGGAAGAAAATTGCCATTAGAACTGTTTTGGAGTCGGTTTACTTACCGTACCACATACCTATTCCTTTTCGGAGTCTGAAACATTCCGGAAAGTGTCCCTTATGTATTCCTCCAGGGTTACGGTTTCAATAACATTGGTTTCAACATTTATAGGATTACGTGAGATATAATGTTTAATTCTTTGACCGTTCACCACCTTTGTATTTGTGCCTTCGAAGTTGTTGATTTTTATGGCACCGGAACGATAGACCTCATCGATAACGTAAGGACCTTCCCATTTAGAGAGAAGTTTTCCTGCAAAAAATCTTAAACGAGAGTTGTATAACAATACATAATCACCTACATTAAACTCACTCTTTTGTATCCTTTTGTCGTGCCATCTTTTAACTTTTTCTTTAAATAATTTGGCATTCTCATAGGCTTGGGTTATCCATTCATCAAGTGAGCTAATGTCAAATAACCTCTTCTGACCGGCAAGTTTGAAATCATAAGTGAGCTCTTTAATAGCCCAATAAGCCTTATGTTCTAGTTCAAGAGGTAAGTGACATGCTTTTCCATAAACCATTTTATACGGAGGCATACCCATGGGATTTATATATGCAGTTCTATAGGCCCATAATGCATCATCAAGTTTCTTGGACCAATTCTTTCTAGATCTATTAACAGTCTTTTGCAAAATTAATTTGAGTTCTCTATTGCTCAATTCTACTTGACCATTAGACTGTGGGTGATAAGGAGATGCAATTCTATGATTAACATCATATTTAGCGAGCATTTTACGAAAAGCACCATGAATAAAATGTGAACCACCATCAGTCATTAAATATCTAGGGACTCCAAACCTTGGAAAAATAACTTCTTTAAGCATCTTAATAGAGGTGTTACGATCAGCACTACTAGTTGGAATAGCTTCTACCCACTTAGTAACGTAATCAACAGCAACTAAAATATGTGTATATCCATTAGAGGCAGGGAAAGGTCCGATATAATCAAAGCCCCAAACATCGAATGGTTCAATAACAAGTGAATAATTCATAGGCATTTCTTGACGTCTACTAATATTACCAATTCTTTGACATTCATCACAAGATACAACAAACTTACGGACATCCTTGAAGAGAGTAGGCCAATAAAAACCGGATTGCAATACCTTATGTGTAGTTCTATATCCAGCATGGTGTCCTCCATAAGCTTCAGAGTGACACTTGTGTAGGATTTGTTCCTGTTCATGCTCAGGTACACAACGTCCAATAACACCATCTACTCCTTCTTTACAAAGATGTGGGTCATCCCAAAAGTAATGTCTCAAATCATAGAAGCACTTTTTCTTTTGCTGGTATGTGAAACTAGGTGGTATGAATTTAGCAACAATATAATTAGCATAATCAGCATATCATGGAGCAGTATGAGAAGCATTTATGACATTTAATTGTTCATTAGGAAAGCTATCATCAATAGGTAGTGGGTCATCAAGAACATTCTCTAGCTTAGACAAGTTGTCTGCAACGGGGTTCTCAGCTCCCTTTCTATCAATAATATGCAAATCAAATTCTTGTAGCAAGAGAACCCATCTAATAAGTCTAGGTTTAGCATCTTTCTTTTCCACAAGATATTTAATAGCAGCATGATCCGTGTGAATAGTTACTTTAGAATCAACAATATAAGGTCTGAACTTATCACAAGCAAATACAACTGCTAATAATTCTTTTTTCAGTAGTAGCACAATTTCTCTGAGTATTGTCTAGAGTTTTACTAGCATATTGAATAATGTTTAATTTCTTATCAACTCTTTGCCCTAGAACAGCACCTACAGCATAATCACTAGCATCACACATAATTTCAAAGGGTAAATTCCAATCAGGTGGCTGAACAATAGGTGCAGAGATCAATGCTTTCTTAAGTATTTCAAATGCTTCTACGCAATCATCATAAAAAACAAATGGTATATCTTTTTGTAATAAATTAGTCAGAGGGCGAGAAATTTTTGAGAAGTCCTTAATGAACCTCCTATAAAAACTGGCATGACCAAGGAAACTTCTTATACCTTTGATTTCCATGGGACATGACATCTTTTCAATAGCATCAACCTTAGCTTTATCAACTTCAATACCTCTTTCAGAAACTTTATGCCCCAAGATAATACCTTCATTAACCATAAAGTGGCACTTCTCCCAATTCAAGACAAGGTTAGTTTCTTCGCATATCTGCAAAACTCGATCAAGGTTGCTTAAGCAATCATCAAAAGAGGATCCATAGACGGAGAAATCATCCATGTAAACCTCACAGATCTTTTCACAGAAGTTAGAGAATATAGCCATCATGCATCTTTGGAAGGTAGCAGGTGCATTACATAAACCAAAAGGCATACGTCTATAAGAAAAAGTACCAAATGGGCAAGTAAAAGTGGTCTTAGATTGATCATCAGCTGACACAGGTATTTGAGAGAAACCAGAATAACCATCTAGAATGCAAAAATGTGTATGTTTGGATAACCTTTCTAGCATTTGATCAATAAAAGGTAAGGGGTAATGATCTTTTTTAGTAGCCTTATTTAATTTGCGGAAATCAATTACCATCCTATAACCTGTAATAATTCTTTGAGGAATCAATTCATCTTTATCATTAGGAACGACGATAATACCTCCCTTTTTAGGGACACAATGGACATGACTTACCCACTGACTATCAGCAACAGGATAAGTTATACCTGCCTCAAGGAGCTTTAGTATTTCCTTTCTTACTACTAGTTTCATCATAGGATTCAGCCGTCGTTGGTGATCACGAACTGGTTTGGCATCTTTCTCCAAATTTATTTTGTGTTGACATAGTGTGGGACTAATGCCCTTAAGGTCATCAAGAGTATATCCAATAGCAACACGGTGCTTCTTCGGAGTTTTCAATAACCTCTCTTCTTCATGCTCTGAAAGGTTAGCACTAATAATAGCAGGATATATCTTTTTCTCATCAAGATAAGCATATTTAAGAGTATCAGGTAACAGTCTGAGCTCAAACACGGGATAACCCTTGGGTGGACAAGGATCCCCTAGGATTTCAATAGGCAAATTGTGTTTCAGGATGGGTTCCTGTTTAAAGAATACTTGATCTATTTCCCTTCTTTCATTCGTAAACATATCATTTTCATGGTCTACCAAATATTGTTCTAAAGGAGCACTAGGAGGTACGACAATAGAAGCAAAACCAATAATTTCATCTTTACTAGGCAATTCCTCTTCACGGTGTTGTCTACGAAATTTAGAGAAATTAAATTCATGAGACATATCACCTAAACCAATAGTAACAACATCCTTTTCGCAATCTATCTTAGCATTAACTGTGTTCAAGAAGGGTCTACCAAATAAAATGGGAAAAAGCTATCTTCTGGGGAACCAAGAACAAGAAAATCAGCAGGATATTTAGTTTTCCCACACAAGACTTCAACATCTCTAACAATTCCAGTTGGTGAAATAGTATCTCTATTGGCGAGTTTAATTGTGACATCAATATCTTCTATCTCAGCAGGTGCAATATCATGCATAATTTCTTTGTATAAGTCATGAGGTATAGCACTAGCACTGGCACCCATATCACATAAGCCATGATAACAATGATCTCCTATTTTAACAGAAATAACAGGCATGCCTACCAAAGATCTAGGTTTACCTTTAGCACAAGGTTTAGCAATTCTAGCAGTCTCATCACGGAAATGAATAACATGCCCATCAATATTATCAGACAAGAGATCTTTAACAATAGCAATATTAGGTTCAACTTTAATTTGCTCAGGAGGTGTATAGGTTCTAATATTGCTTTTATGAACCACAGTTCAAGCTTTAGCATGATCTTTTATCCTAACAGGAAAAGGTGGTTTCTCAACATAAGCAGTAGGAACAATAGGATCATTATAAGTGACAGTCTTTTCTTCAACTTTAATAGGTGCAGCTACTTTTACTTCTATGGGAGGATGATATTTAAACCACTTCTCCCTAGGGAGATCAACATGAGTAGCAAAAGATTCATAGAAAGTAGCTACTATTTCAGAGTCAAGTCCATATTTAGTGCTAAATTTACGGAAAACATTGGTATCTATAAAAGATTTAAGACAGTCAAACTTAGGTGTCATACCTGACTCCTTACCTTCGTCGAGGTCCCAATCTTCAGAGTTGCGTTTAATTCTTTTCAATAAATCCCATTTTAATTCAATAGTCTTCATCATAAAAGAGCCAGCACAAGAAGTATCAAGCATGGTGCGATTGCTATCAGAAAGCCGAGCATATAAATTTTGAATAATTATTTCTCTTGGAATCTCATGATTGGAGCATGAATATAACATTGATTTAAGCCTCCCCCAAGCTTGAGCGATGCTTTCTCCTTCGCAAGGCCAAAAATTATATATATAATTGCGATCACGATGAACAAGATGCATAGGATAAAACTTCTGATGAAATTCCAATTTCAATCATTTGTAGTTCCATGATCCCATATCATCACATATCCTATACCATGTCAATGCATCTCCCTTCAAAGATAAAGGGAACACCTTCTTCTTAATAATATCATATGGCACACCTGCAAGCTTAAATAATCCACAAACTTCATCCACATATATTAGGTGCTCATCAGGATGCATTGTTCCATCTCCTGCAAAAGGATTAGCTAGCGGTTTTTCTATCATACCTGCAGGAATTTCAAAGTAGACATTTTCATTTTCATTTTTAGTAGGTTCAGTAGGTTGAGGAGAAACTCTTTGCTCTACTGGTCAAGGTGAACATACCCCGAACAAGCCCCTCGGAGGATTACTTTCCATCGTAACAAGTGACAGTAAATTTCAGCACACTATATAAATTTTTCCTTACCAAATTCCACCTACCAAAAGGCGCTTCACTCCCCGGCAACGGCGCCAGAAAAGAGTCTTGATGACCCACAAGTATAGGGGATCTATCGTAGTCCTTTCGATAAGTAAGAGTGCCGAACCCAACGAGGAGCAGAAGGAAATGATAAGCGGTTTTCAGCAAGGCATTCTCTGCAAGCACTGAAATCGTAGGTGACAGATAGTTTTGTGATAAGATAATTTGTAACGAGCAATAAGTAACAAAAGTAAATAAAGTGTAGCAAGGTGGCGCAAACCTTTTTGTAGCAAAGGACAAGCCTGGACAAATTCTTATATGATGTAAAGCGCTCCCGAGGACACATGGGAATATCGTCAAGCTTGGTTTCATCACGAACATATGATTCGCGTTTGGTACTTAGATAATTTGGTATGTGAGTGGACCGGTGCTTGGGTACTGCCCTTACTTGGACAAGCATCCCACTTATGATTAACCTCTATTGGAAGCATCCACAACTACAACAGAAGTATTAAGGCAAACCTAACCATAGCATGAAACATATGGATCCAAATCAGCTCCTTACGAAGCAACACATAAACTAGGGTTTAAGCTTGTGTCACTCTAGCAACCCATCATCTACTTATTACTTCCCAATGCCTTCCTCTAGGCCCAAATAATGGTGAAGTGTCATGCAGTCAACATTCACATAACACCACTAGAGGAGAGACAACATACATCTCATCAAAATATCGAACGAATACCAAATTCACATGACTACTAATAGCAAGACTTCTCCCACGTCCTCAGGAACAAATGTAACTACTCATAAAGCATATTCATGTTCATAATCAGAGGGGTATTAATATGCATATAGGATCTGAACATATGATCTTCCACCAAATAAACCAACTAGCATCAACTACAAGGAGTAATTAACACTACTAGCAACCCACAGGTACAAACCCCAGACTTGGAGGCAAGAATTGGATACAAGAGATGAACTAGGGTTTGAGAGGAGATGGTGCTGGTGAAGATGTTGATGGAGATTGACCCCCTCCCGATGAGAGGATCGTTGGTGATGATGATGGCGATGATTTCCCCCTCCCGGAGGGAAGTTTCCCCGACAGAACAGCTCCGCCGGAGCCCTAGATTGATTCCGCAAAGGTTCCGCCTCGTGGCGGCAGAGTCTCGTCCCGAAAGCTGGCTTATGATTTTTTTTCCTCATCGAAAGACTCCATATAGCATAAGATGGGCATCGGAGGGCCACCACGGGGCCCACGAGGTAGGGGGGCGCGCCCAGGGGGGTAGGGCGCGCCCCCACCCTCGTGGGCAGGGTGTGGCCCCCCTCGTGAACTTCTTGTGCTCAATATTTTTTATATATTCTGAAAATGACTTCCATGAAGTTTCAGGACTTTTGGAGCTGTGCAGAATAGGTCTCTAGTATTTGTTCCTTTTCCATCCCAGAATCCCAGCTGCCGGCATTCTCCCTCTTTATGTAAACCTTGTAAAATAAGAGAGAATAAGCATAAGTATTGTGACATAATGTGTACTAACAGCCCATAATGCAATAAATATCAATATAAAAGCATGATGCAAAATGGACGTATCACTAACCCTAACTAGTAGGAGGTGGAGGAGTATATATAGTCTAAGGCCACGAAGGGGTAAGTGAAGAGGGGATACATGGGCCTCTGGCCCGGTTGTGCACGCGCAGGTGCCGGATGTCCGGGGCTCGGGCCGGATGTCCGAGCTGAAGTGGCCAAACTTCTGGTGCGTTCTGTTGTCGATGTCGGATTTCCTGGGGAGAGGCCAGATGTCCGGGAGTTGGGGGCGCCGGATTTCCGGGCACACGGGTCGGATGTCCGACCACTGATGCTATTGGCCATCTGTTGGGGCAGCTCGTGCGCGGCTGCCCAGGCGCCGAATGTCCGGCCTCTGGCCCGGATGTCCGGCTGCTGTAGCTGCCGCAGCTTCGCCTTTTTCCGTCGTCGCTTCCAGGCTTCCCTCACGGATGGTGTAGTTGTTCCTTGGCGCTTGCACTCCCCCTCGTCGTCCGTAGTGTTCCGACAATACCTATGCATGCACACGAGTGGAGTGTCAAGTAGTATACCATCCTCAAAGGGGTCAAGTGAGCACGTGTAAAGGAGATGATTCACCTTTGTGTATGTGAAGTAGATGTCGCACGTGTCACTCGCCAAACGGACTCTTGACTTGGTGATGTCCATAGGATGCTCCGCATCATCTGCACTGTATTTCGGTATGGCACATGGACCCGGTAGCATGATGTCCCACATGTCGGCAAACGGGACTAGAACATTTATGAAAGCGAGCGCTCCACTCTTACGACGGAGGAGTACACGACACAGTGGCCCCGTGAACTGTCACTTGTACTGTATAGTACTATAGTTTTGTTGTTTCGCATGATCCATCGATACAAACCCGATTAAACAAGAAAGTGTGGGATTTTTCCCGCGCGGTAGATGATATTGGTCATACATTTCAAAGGCAATTTGAATGTATGCAAACTGAATAATTAAGTAACAATATGATATCTAGTAAAACTAAAAATACATATGATTTATTGTGTTAGAGTGTAGTAGTAGTAGTGCTGTATTGCATAGTTGTTAGATGTAACATGCGAGAACATGTAGAGATGTAGTTTTGGAGGGCCTACAGAGAGAAAAGAGTAATACGGTCACCGAACTTCAGAATACGCTCATTACAGTCACTATATATGTTTTGCGGTGATTATACGGTCACTTGCTCACCATTCAGCATCGGATTGCACTCTGTTGACCGGCTAGATAGTCTACGTGGCACCATGTTGACTAGCTAAATTGACCATGTTCCTTGTGGGTCCCACATGTCAGTCCAGATAGGAAAAAGGACAGATAAACACAAATTTACCCAGGCGCGACAAGACTCCAACCCATACGCGGGAATCACCTGGTTGTGTATGTGTCTGTCGGGGCCTGATGTGTGTGCATGCACGTGTATGTTGAGCACTTGAGTGTGAGAGTGTGTGTTGTTCATGTGGTGTGTGCATGCATGTGTGCGTGTGTGCATGTGAGTGTAGCGTGCGTGCGTGGCTGCGTGTGTACGTGTGAGTGTGGCGTGCGTGCGTGGCTGCATGTGTTCGTGTGAGTGTTGTGTACATGCAGTTCGTGTGCTTGCGTGCATGTGTTATAATCACCACACCAGCTCTTGTGTGTTAAAACAGACGGCTCAGCATACCAATACAAGGCCACCTTGTCCGCTGTGCCCGCGGCCATGACTTTGAACCACTGTCCAATATTTTTTTGTCGTTTGTTTTTATAACGCCCCGAGACCGATGTGCCAGGTGTCTTCCAGTTATTTGCTGTTGTTGCCTTGTCTTTTCTTGCGTGTCATGCATCTCATATCATGTCATCATGTGCATTTCATTTGCATACGTGTTCGTCTCATGCATCCGAGCATTTTTCCCCGTTGTCCGTTTTGTATTCCGGCGCTCCTATGTCCTCCGGTGTCCCTTTCTACTTCTTTTTGTGTGCAGGTGTTAAATGCTTTTGGATTGGACCGAGACTTGTCATGCGGCCTTGGGTTACTACCGGTAGACCGTCTGTCAAGTTTCGTATCATTTGGACTTCGTTTGATACTCCAATGGTTAACCGAGGAACCGAAAATGCCTCGTGTGTGTTGTAGACCAAAACCCCCTCCAAAGTGGCCCAAAACCCATCTAAACCCTCTCCATCATCTAGATCGTTCAATCATGATCGAAAGGCCGAAAACCGCACCTCATTTGGACTCTCCTAGCTCCCTCTACCTATATATATGCCATCTCCCCCGAAATTTCGTGGATGAACCCTAAAATTCTTTCCCTCGTGCCGCCGGACAAAATTCCCCAACTGTCGGACATGTCCACCGCCTCAGCCACGTCACCGGACCAATCTCGGGGAGACACGTCATCAGCCGACGCGTCCGCGTCCAACCGGAGAGCGCCACCTGGCCTCCTGCGTCCTCCCCGCCGCCGCGGCCCACCGGGCCCAGGCGCGGCCCGCCGAGGCCCGCGCGCTGCCCGATTCTCCGCTGTGCGCCATTG
>NC_057803.1:337640078-337680036 GCF_018294505.1 Triticum aestivum
GCCAGGCGCGCCTCGCCGCCCGGTGCCCCGCCACCGTGCTGCGGCACCGCCGCCATGCACCTCCCGCCGGCGAGCTCGCCCCGCCTGCCTCGCCTTCGCCGCCAAAGCTCGCTCCGGCCGCCGCCATGTCGCCGGCAAGCGTGTCGCACCGCCTGCTACTGCCTCTACGTCGCCGCACGCCAACCGCCACCTCCGTGCCGCTGCCGCGCCGCCGCGCTTGCTCGTTGCTGGCCACCCACCTTGCCAGAGTCCGCCCCGCAAACGGATTTGGGCGGGTGGATGAGATCCACCCGTCCCCCGACCCAAACACGCCCCGTCGTTCCTGGATCCCTCCGTCCCGGGTCTTCTCCGTCCAGCTTTTCGCGAGGTCTAATTTCTCCAAGTCCCAGTAACTTTAAGCATACTTCATCATGTCATAACTTCATCACTGTTGCTCCAATTCGTGAGTGTAGCATATCGAAATGTTCGCCTCGACGAGTACATCATTTCATCTCATTGCATCATTTTCATTTGAGCTCATCTTGATGCCCAAAATGATGTTGGAAGAGGGCTATGTGATGATAGTTTCAGATCTGTTTCAGCAAATGCACTTTTGTCATTTCTGCCATGATTAATGTGTGCATGCTATGATCCTGAGTTCTACATGTGTTTTGTAGTATGCCATGTTATCTTTACAGGGGTGTATGACATGTATTTTTGTGATCTTTGTGGTGATTAGCACAAGCATGCAAAGTAGCTTACTCAATGATGCTTATTTCAGGGACTTAGAATTTCACTAAGTCCTTGCCCTGTCATTATTTCTATGCCATATGTTCATATTGTTACCTAGTGATCCGTGCCTCTTTTGAGCATGATCAATAAGGATGTTTTGTAGATATTGTGGTGCTCTATCCATCCATGTCTGTGTTTGCAATTAGGGAGGAACCTAGCTTGAGTCAATCGAGCTCTACTTTTGCTATAAAATGTTCCTGGCAGATTGTTAACATGTTTAGCGATTTTGCCAAGCTTGTTGTAGTTGATCCATGCATGCTATGTTGTTGTTCTTGCCATGTCTAGCTTCTATGCCATGTCTACTTGCTGGGTGTATGCTTAGTTCGTCATGCAATGCCTCGTAGTGAGTGCATCGAGCTTGTAAACATGCCTACTTGATAACTGTTTTGCCATGCTCCAGTTTTTCACTAAGTCTGAATCTGTTTATGTTTTTGCTGTGTTCACATGCTTGCAATTGTATTTTCTGATCCCTTTTGGCTCATGGTCACTAAGGGACTTTTGTTGTATGATTTGAGTGGCTTCATGCCATGCCTTTCTTTGCCCTGTTATGTTCCTGTATCATGTAGTTATCGTGCTCTAAACTTTGCTTCCTGATGATAAATTCCTAACATGCTATTAATTTCACAGTCTGAAACCTGTTATCTTTTGCACTTTTGCCATGCTTGTTTGAACCTGCTATTGAGTGAATTAGCCGTAGCTCATTGTTCATCTTTTGTCAAGCATCATGAGTGGATCCCTGCCATGTATTTTGTTGTCATGTTGGAGTGCTGTAGCCTGTTGTTCTTGATGCATTTAGAAGGCTTCTTGTTGTTAATCGCAGACCGGTTCCATATTTGTTTTGCTTGCCATTTCCAAACCGTGCGTCCGATTCCGATGATCTTTATACCGATTTCAACCGAAATCACCTCACCTTTCCAGTGGCACTCATGGTTTTCCAAGTTGAGGCCATGTTCAATCATTCCTTTCCAAATCTTGCATATGCATCACATATGGCATCCCCCATATCATACCATGTCTTGCATCATGTGTCTCCCTTTGCTTGTGTTCTTGCTTTGAGTAGAGCCGGGAGACATGTCCGTGTTCGAGGAGCCCGTTGAGTACGTTTACGAGGATCAAGCTTTTCGTCTTCTCGGAGAACTTTGCAGGCAAGATGACCATACCCTCGAAATCACTTCTATCTTTGCTTTCTAGTTGCTCGCTCTTTTGCGATACCTACCACTTGCTTATCATGCCTCCCATATTGTAGCCAAGCCTCTAACCCACCTTGTCCTAGCAAACCTTTGTTTGGCTATGTTACCGCTTTGCTCAGCCCCTCTTATAGCGTTTTTAGTTGCAGGTGAAGATTGGAGCTTGTTCCATGTTTGGAACATGGATGTTTGTTGGGATATCACAATATATCATATTTAATTAATGCATCTATATACTTGGTAAAGGGTGGAAGGCTCGGCCTTATGCCTGGTGTTTTTTCCACTCTTGTCGCCCTAGTTTCCGTCATATCGGTGTTATGCTACCGGATTTTGCGTTCCTTACACGGTTGGGTCATAATGGGAACCCCTTGATAGTTCGCCTTGAACAAAACTCCTCAAGCAATGCCCAACCTTGGTTTTACCATTCGCCACCTAGCCTTTTTTCCCTTGGGTTTCCGGACCCCAAGGGTCATCTTTATTTAACCCCCCCGGGGCCAGTGCTCCTCTGAGTGTTGGTTCAAACTAGAGCCCTGTGCAGCGCCCCCTCGGGGAAACTCGAGGTTTGGTTTTAGTTGTATGGACGCTCATCTGAGTGTGCGCTGAGAACGAGATATGTGCACCTCCTATTGGGATTTGTTGGCACATTCGGGCGGTGTTGCTGGACTTGTTTTACCATTGTCGAGGATGTCTTGCAACGGGGATGCCGAGTCTGATCGGATTGTCTTGGGAGAAGGAATATCCTTCGTTGACCGTGAGAGCTTGTGATGGGCTAAGTTGCGACTCCCCTCAGGGATTTGAACTTTCGAAAGCCGTGCCAGCGGTTATAGGCAGATGGGAATTTGTTAATGTCCGGTTGTAGATAACCTGAAACTTAACTTATTTAAAATGCACCAACCGCGTGTGTAGCCGTGATGGTCTCTTCTCGGCGGAGTCTGGGGAGTGAACACGATGTTGGAGTAATGCTTGACGTAGGTTGTTCTAGGATCACTTCTTGATCATAGTTGTTCGACCATGCCTTTGCCTTCTCTTCTCGCTCTCTTTTGCGTATGATAGCCACCATACATGCTAGTCGCTTGCTGCAGCTCCAATTCATACCTTTCGCCTTACCTTTAAGCTTAAATAGTCTTGATCGCGAGGGTGTGAGATTGCTGAGTCCCCGTGACTCACAGATTCCTTGCAAAAACCAGATGCAGGGACCGATGATACCGCTCCAGATGATATGACCGAGCTCAAGTGGGAGTTCGATGAAGACTCTTGTCGTTACTACGTGTCTTTCTCAGATGATCAGTAGTGGTGCCCGGTTGGGGCGATCGGGGACTTTATCGCATTTGGGGGTTGTTCTTCATTTTGGTTCCGTAGTCGGACCTTGAGTGTAATTGGATGAATGTAATGTTATTTATGTTATTTGTGTGACGTGGCGAGTGTAAGCCAACTATGTACCTTTCCCCTTTATTTATTTACATGGGTTGTTGTGAAGATTACCTCACTTGCAACATTGCTTTCAATGCGGTTATGCCTCTAAGTCGTGCTTAGACACGTGGGAGATATAGCCGCATCGAGGGCATTACAAGTTGGTAATCAGAGCCTTCCCCGACCTTAGGAGCCCCCTGCTTGATCGAATCATTGGCGTTGTTGAGTCTAGAAAAATGTTTTGAGTCATTTAGGAGTTATATATATCGGAGAGTAGGACTTCTTTTTACTCCTCAGTCCCTTCGTCACTCTGGTGAGGCATCCTGACGTAGAGTTTTGACTCTTCTCTTCTAAAATTTCACTATTTTTTTTAGGATCACGCGGGTATCTTGGAATCGTTTCGATGGTTTTGTGACCAGAACATTGTTCTTGGTGCCTCCCGACATTTAGGGGTTGTGGCAGTGTCCCGGGGAGTTGAGCTCCGAGGTGTTGTCGTCAGAATTTTATCGTTGCAATTCTGGAATACCTGAGTTTCTCCGACATTGAAAATCTCTTTTATGCAGTTGTTGGTGAGATAACCTCGACACCACCCAGTACTGGGGCGGGAGTTCGGGAGTATTGCCATAACTCGTATAATGGATGCTTTTCGAAGGTTGAGGTAAACGATTTACGAAGGTTTCTTGGTTATGTGTTGAAGGATGGATACAGCTGGATGTAGGATTTGCTAGTTTTGGGTGAGATATTATGCTTCCCCTGTATCCCCAACACCTGATTACGTATACAGAAAGTTTCGGGAGATTATAAGTGGGAATTCAAGTAGCTCTTAGGACATCTTTTCCGACAGATGTATGATGTGAAATTGGGGTTCGACGTCTAGTGGTCCGCCTATCCACGGTTGGTTTTACAGTGGTCTCGTTGTGTCTTAAAGAGTCCTTGGCTATGCCGACTAGGGGACGCTTCGTATGTCATGTGCACTGCCTTGTACATGATGGTGCTGTACGATCGAGCCCGTGTAGGCCCCACCACGAAAACTTTAGACGAAATCTCCATCATATGTTTGTTCCGCCTTATTTTTCAAGCCAATCCTTTATTTTTGTTTTCAGTTGTGGTATTCGAGTTGCTTCGAAGTCAAATGTTGATTCCATACCTCTCCTAGACGGTGTTCTCATACTCCGATGTGAATACTAATCCTTCAAGATAATCAAGATTGTCATGTTAATTCCTTTTTTTTTCAACCGGTGTATTTCTTTTCAAGTGGGTCCGTTCATTTCAACATCAGCAAGATCAACTATCATTTCTTCTCAATGTTGTTTGTTTCATTCGTCCCAAGTTTCCTTTGTTTTTCCCGCCCACCCACCCCTTTTTCTTCGAGGACTCGGAATTCTTAATCAAGTATCATTTTATTCATATGAAGTTCTCTCCATTCTTTTCCGTCAATGTTCTTATCCGGTGATTCTCAGGAAGATGCTAACAGAGCTTCTATTTCATCATTTTTCGTTCTCTTTTATCCGATGAATTCAATTCAAGCTTTGCCAATTATATCATTTCCTCGTTGCAAATACCTTCTCATGCCGGTGCACCTCATATTCAGTCATTTCTCGCTATTCAATTGTTCCGGAGTGCTCAAGATATCTCGAAGATTCGTGTTTCCACTCTACATTCGTTCAAGATCTTTCGAGGATGTTCTCTCATTCAAGCCTTTTAATTCTACTGGTGCTATCTCTCTTTTAAATCGTTCTATGATGTTTCTTTTGAGTGGGCCCTAACCCACAGGTCTTTTCCCAGGATCTTACCTGACTCTTCTATTTTCCCGTAGTTACTCCCAAATTCCTTTCGAAGTTTGATGTAAGAATGAGTTATCATCAGTCAAATGCCTTTCTCCAAGATCTGTCAAATTCTTATCATCGTTGGCTCAACCTCTTCGCTTTTGACTCTTCCGGAGTGTCTAAATAATTCATGGTGGTGTTTCTCATCATCGTTCTCGACATTTGAAGACCGAAGAAGAATTTTTCCTCCATATCTTATCCGTTCTCTCAAAGATTTGTGATTCTAGTTTGAGGCCATCCTCTCATAATTTTTTTGATTGTGGGAATTCTTTTCATCCATCCGGAGCATTTCATGAGTTGTTTTCTCTTTTCCTTCCTCCGGAGCCCATCTTTTCAGAAGACTTATTCATTCTCAATCATCAGCTATCATTCTCCAAATCTTACCGGTGCTTTGTTCAAGTTTTCTCTAATCAATTCGGGACCTCTTCGTTCACTTGCATCTAAATTCTCTCAAGCATCTTCGCTCATTTTCCAATTCCTCCTGCGGATGTGTTCATTTTCTTCGTTCATTTTCAATTCTTACGGTGGTTCGTTCAAGATTTCTCTTCCTTGTTTAGAATATCAATTCATTCGTTCTTTCCAATCCTACCGGTGGTTCGTGGAAGACCTTATCAAGTTATCGATATCTCTCTTAATCCTTTTCAACGAGAATAAGTATTATGCCAAATCCGTTTGCTCGTCATCAATTTAAATTGATGAAGGATAAGCATAATGTAATTCTTACTCTTGTTTCATCCAAGTGATTTAATTCCTTATTACAGAGGTTCATCAAATTCTTGTTTTTCTTTTGTTCATCTTTTCTCTCTCGGAGTTCCAACCTCTCGCAATTATTTCACCACTGAGATTCATCTAAATCGGTACAAGGATTCACCTTGTCTTTTCAACTTCTCTTTCCTTCCGTTTGATCATTCTTTTGTTTAACGGAGTTCTTCATGAAGGTTCTACATGAGGGTTCATCAAGGACTTAATCCATTCTCGAAATGTTCATCAAGATTCTTTTCAGAGGAGTTCAAGCATTCTTCATCCTGCAATCCAGAGTGCAATTCCTTCTACCTTATCTTTTGAGGTGGTGTTATGTCATGGTTGATAATTTCCCTTCGTGTTTCATGATTCACAGGTTTTCAAGAGTGACATATTTAAATCCATCATTTTCTCTTTGCTCAAGTCATCTTTTCAACCCATCTATTTCTTCGAGCATGAGCTCTTCTCAATCCATCAATCTCTTCATTGGAGTTATCTTGGGTTATATTTCACCTAAAGCTTTCCCTAGGTATTGTTGCTAGTTATGGTGCGTATAAATGACCCAAGTTTTTCATTTATCCTCCCGGTGAAATAAGTTTCTCGTCTCCTTGTTGATATAAATCCAATCTATCGTTTCCGTTAGTGGCAGAATTTCACATCATAGTTTTGAGATGTTCTTCATAAGCCCACAACAAGCTTACTCTTTCGTTGTTGGTTTTCCAACAACTCCGTTCGACCCCTCTCCTAAGGATGCCTTTTCAAGCTCAATTGTTGTGTTAGAAGTGGCATTTTCTTCTCAATTCTTTTATTCCAATGATCTATCTTCTATTATTTTTCCTCCGGAGGCATTGTGATGTTGCTGTCTTCGTCCCATCAACTCATTTTTCCAAGTTCATATTCTTTTCCTTACTTATCCCATTTAACCGGAGTGTCATGCCCTCTTTTCAAGTTCTTCCCATTCTGTCAAGTTTTGGCTCCCTTCTCAACCGGAGTGCCGTCTAAAATCGTTCTTACCCTTTGTGCCATTCTTTCAATAATTCCGGAGGTAGTGTGTTGTTGATTTCATCAAGAATCCTCTCATCTTGTCAAGTTCTTGTTAATTCCTTCCATTTTCATTCGGAGTGATGTCCGAATTTCTTCTTCCTTGTTCCTCTTTTCCTAACGGAGTGTTTTCAACATCGTTCATCTCCATTGTATTCTTTTCGCGAAATGGCTTAACCTTTTCAAGGTTCTTTGGTTTCACTCGTTTGTCCAAGAAGCAACTTAGTTTACCTTTTCTCTTCCTCTTTCGTTTTCCCTTTGGTGCCATTCTAGATCTCGGGACGAGATCCTGTCGTAGTGGTGGAGTGTTGTAACGCCCCGAGACCGATGTGCCAGGTGTCTTCTAGTTATTCATTGTTGTTGCCTTGTCTTTGCTTGCGTGTCATGCATCTCATATCATGTCATCATGTGCATTTCATTTGCATACGTGTTCGTCTCATGCATCCGAGCATTTTCCCCGTTGTCCATTTTGTATTCCGGCGCTCCTATGTCCTCCAGTGTCCCTTTCTACCTCTTTTCATGTGCGGGTGTTAAATGCTTTCGGATTGGACCGAGACTTGTCATGCGGCCTTGGGTTACTACCGGTAGACCGTCTGTCAAGTTTCGTACCATTTGGACTTCGTTTGATACTCCAACGGTTAACCGAGGAACCGAAAAGGCCTCGTCTGTGTTGCAGCCCAACACCCCCTCCAAAGTGGCCCAAAACCCACCTAAACCCTCTCCATCATCTAGATCGTTCAATCATGATTGCGTGGCCGAAAACCGCACCTCATTTGGACTCTCCTAGCTCCCTCTACCTATATATATGCCATCTCCCACGAAATTTCGCTGATGAACCCTAAAATTCTTTCCCTCGCGCCACCGGACAAAATTCCCCGACGGTCGGACTTGTCCGCCGCCTCAGCCACGTCACTGGACCGATCCCGGGGTGACATGTCATCAGCCGCCGCGTCCGCGTCCAACCGGAGAGCGCCACCTGGCCTCCTGCCTCCTCCCCGCCGTCGCGGCCCGCCGAGGCCCGCGTGCCGCCAGATCCTCCGCCCTGCACCGTTGTCCGCCTCGCCGCCAGGCGCACCTCACCGCCCCACCACCGCACTGCGCCACCGCCGCCATGCGCCTCCCGCCGGCATGCTCGCCCCGCCTGCCTCGCCTTTGTTGGGGAACGTAGCATAAATTCAAAATTTTCCTACGTGTCACCAAGATCTATCTATGGAGTCATCTAGCAACGAGGTAGGAGTGGATCTACATACCCATGTAGATCGCGCACGGAAGCGTTCAAGAGAACGGGGTTGATGGAGTCGTACTCGTCGTGATCCAAATCACCGATGATCCTAGCGCCGAATGGACAGAACCTCCATGTTCAACACACGTACGGAGCAGCGACGTCTCCTCCTTCTTGATCCAGCAAGGGGGGAGGAGAGGTTGATGGAGATCCAGCAGCACGACGGCGTGGTGGTGGAAGTAGCGGGATTCCAACAGGGCTTCGCCAAGCGCTGCGGGAGGAGGGAGATGTGTCATGGGAGGGAGAGGGACGCGCCAGGGCTTAGGTATGGTTGCCCTCCCTTCCCCCCACTATATATAGGGCCAAGGGAGAGGGGAAGGGCGCAGCCTTGCCCCTTCCTCCAAGGAAGGGTGCGGCCAAGGGGGGGGGGAGGAGTCCATCCTCCCCAAGGCACCTCGGAGGTGCCTTCCCCCTTTAGGACTCTCCCCTCCTCTTGTCCCTTTGGCGCATGGGCCTCTAGGGGCTGGTGCCCTTGGCCCATATAGGCCAAGGCACACCCCCTACAGCCCATGTGGCCCCCGGGGGTAGGTGGCCCCACCCGGTGGACCCCCGGGACCCTTCCGGTGGTCCCGGTACAATACCGGTGACCCCGAAACTTGTCCCGGTGGCCGAAATAGCACTTCCTATATATAATTCTTTACCTCCGGACCATTCCGGAACTCCTCGTGACGTCCGGGATCTCATCCGGGACTCCGAACAACTTTCGGGTTACCGCATACTAATATCTCTATAACCCTACCATCACCGAACCTTAAGTGTGTAGACCCTACGGGTTCGGGAGACATGCAGACATGACCGAGATGACTCTCCGGTCAATAACCAACAGCGGGATCTGGATACCCATGTTGGCTCCCACATGTTCCACGATGATCTCATCGGATGAACCACGATGTCAAGGACTTAATCAATCCCGTGTACAATTCCCTTTGTCTAGCGGTACGATACTTGCCCGAGATTCGATCGTCGGTATCCTGATACCTTGTTCAATCTCATTACTGGCAAGTATGTTTACTCGTTCCGTAACACATCATCCCGTGATCAACTCCTTGATCACATTGTGCACATTATGATGATGTCCTACCGAGTGGGCCCAGAGATACCTCTCCGTTTACACGGAGTGACAAATCCCAGTCTCGATTCGTGCCAACCCAAAAGACACTTTCGGAGATACCTGTAGTGTACCTTTATAGCCACCCAGTTACGTTGTGACGTTTGGCACACCCAAAGCACTCCTACGATATCCGAGAGTTGCACAATCTCATGGTCTAAGGAAATGATACTTGACATTAGAAAAGCTTTAGCATACGAACTACATGATCTTGTGCTAGGCTTAGGATTGGGTCTTGTCCATCACATCATTCTCCTAATGATGTGATCACGTTATCAATGACATCCAATGTCCATGGTCAGGAAACCGTAACCATCTATTGATCAACGAGCTAGTCAACTAGAGGCTTACTAGGGACATGGTGTTGTCTACGTATCCACACATGTATCTGAGTTTCCTATCAATACAATTCTAGCATGGATAATAAACGATTATCATGAACAAGGAAATATAATAATAACTAATTTATTATTGCCTCTAGGGCATATTTCCAACAGTCTCCCACTTGCACTAGAGTCAATAATCCAGTTCACATCGATATGTGATTAACACTCAAGGTCACATCCCCATGTGACTAAAACCCAAAGAGTTTACTAGAGTCAATAATCTAGTTCACATTACCATGTGATTAACACTCGATGAGTTCTGGGTTTGATCATGTTATGCTTGTGAGAGATGTTATAGTCAATGGGTCTGAATCTTTCAGATCCGTATGTACTTCGCAAATCTCTATGTCATCTTGTAGATGCAGCTACTACGCTATATTTGGAGCCATTTCAAATAACTGTTCTACTTGGAGCTATTCTAAATTGTTGCTCCATTATACGTATCCGGCATCTCTACTCAGAGCTATCCGGATAGGTGTTAAGCTTGCATCGACGTAACTCTTTACGTCGAACTCTTTATCACCTCCATAATCGAGAAACATATCCTCATTCCTCTAAGGATAATTTAGACCGCTATCTGGTGATCTACTCCTAGATTACCTTTGTACCCTCTTGCCAGATATGTGGCAAGGCACACATCAGGTGCGGTACTTAGCATGGCATACCGTAGAGAGCCTATGATAAAAGCATAGGGGACGACATTCGTCCTTTCTCTTTCTTCTGCCGTGGTCGAGCTTTCAGTCTTAACTCCATACCTTACAACTCAGGCAAGAACTCCTTCTTTGACTGATCCATCTTGAACACCTTGAAGATCATGTCATGGTATGTGCTCATTTGAAAGTACCATTAAGCGTTTTGATCTATCCTTATAGATCTTGATGCTCAACGTTCAAGTAGCTTAATCCAGGCTTTCCATTGAAAAACACTTTTCAAATAACCCTATATGCTTTCCAGAAATCCTACGCCATTTCCGATCAACAACATGTTAACAACACATACTCATCGGAAATTCTATAGTGCTCCCACTCACTTCTTTGGAAATACAAGTTTCTCATAAACTTTGTATACACCCAAAATCTTTGATCATCTCATCAAAGCATACATTCCAACTCCGAGATGCCTACTCCAGTCCTTAGAAGGATTGCTGGAGCTTTGCATACTTATTAGCATCTTTCAGGATTGACAAAACCTTCCGGTTGTATCACATACAACCTTTCCTCAAAAATCGTCGAGGAAACAATGGTTTTTGGCATCCTATCTGCAGGATTTCACAAATAATGCAGTAATTGCTAATATAATTCCAACAGACTCTTAGCATCGCTACGAGTGAGAAAGTCTCATCGTAGTCAACTCCTTGAACTTGTCGGAAAACATCTTAACGACAAGTCGAGCTTTCTTAATGGTGATACTTGCCATCATTGTCCGTCTTCCTTTTAAAATCCATATGTACCTAACAGCCTTACGACCATCAAGTAGCTCTTCCAAAGTCTACACTTTGTTTCCATACATGGATCCTCTCTCGGATTTTATGGCCTCGAGCCATTTATCGGAATCCGGGCCCACCATGGCTTCTCCATAGCTCGTAGGTTCATTGTTGTCTAGCAACATGACTTCCAAGACATGATTACGTACCACTCTGAAGTAGTATGCATCCTTGTCATCCCACGAGGTTTGGTAGTGACTTGATCTGAAGTTTCATGATCACTATCATAAGCTTCCACTTCAATTGGTGTAGGTGCCACAGGAACAACTCCCTGTGCTCTGCCATACACTAGTTGAAGTGATGGTTCAATAACCTCATCAAGTCTCCCCCATCCTCCCACTCAATTCTTTCGAGAGAAACTTTTCCTCGAGAAAGGACCCGATTCTAGAAACAATCCCTTATTGCTTTCGAATATGAGATAGGAGGTATACCCAACTGTTTTGGGTGTCCTATGAAGATGCATTTATCCGCTTTGGGTTCGAGCTTATCAGCCTGAAACTTTTTCACATAAGCATCGCAGCCCCAAACTTCTAAGAAATGACAGCTTAGGTTTCTCTAAACCATAGTTCATACGGTGTCATCTCATCGGAATTACGCGGTGCCCTATTTAAAGTGAATGTGGTTGTCTCTAATGCCTAACCCATAAACTATCGTGGTAATTCGATAAGAGACATCATGGTATGCATCATATCCAATAAGGTGCAGTTATGATGTTCGGACACACCATCACACTATGGTGTTCCAGGCTATATTAGTTGTGAAACAATTTCCACAATGTCTTAATTCTGTGCCAAACTCGTAATTCAGATATTCATCTCTATGATCATATCATAGATATTTTATCCTCTTGTCACGACGATCTTTCAACTTCACCCTGAAATTACTTGAACCTTTCAATAATTCAGACTCGTGATTCATCAAGTAAATGTACTCAACATCTACTCAAATCATCTGTGAAGTAAGAACATAACGATATCCACTACATGCCTCAGCACTCATTGGACTGCACACATCAAAATGTATTACTTCCAACAAGTTGCTTTCTAGTTCCATTTTACTGAAAACGAGGCTTTCAGTCATCTTGCCCATGTGGTATGATTTGCATGTCTCAAGTGATTCAAAAACAAGTGAGTCCAAACGGTCCATTTGCATGGAGTTTCTTCATGCATATACACCAATAGACATGGTTCGCATGTCTCAAACTTTTCAAAAACGAGTGAGCCCAAAGATCCATCAACGTGGAGCCTCTCCATGCGTTTTATACCAATATGACTCAAATTGCAGTGCCACAAGTATGTGGTACTATCATTACTATCTTATATCTTTTGGCATGAACATGTGTATCACTACGATCGAGATTCAATAAACCATTCATTTTAGGTGCAAGACCATTGAAGGTATTATTCAAATAAACAGAGTAACCATTATTCTCCTTAAATGAATAACTGTATTGCGATAGACATAATCCAATCACGTCTATGCTCAATGCAAACACCAAATAACAATTATTTAGGTTTAACACCAATCTCGATGGTAGAGGGAGCGTGTGATGCTTGATCATATCAACATTGGAAACACTTTCAACACATATCGTTAGCTCACCTTTAGCTAGTCTCCGTTTATTCCGTAGCTTTTATTTCGAGTTACTAACACTTAGCAACCGAACCGGTATCTAATACCCTGGTGCTACTAGGAGTACTAGTAAAGTACACATCAACACAATGTATATCCAATATACTTCTATCGACCTTGCCAGCCTTCTCATCTACCAAGTATCTAGGGTAATTCTGCTCCAGTGGCTGTTTTCCTTATTACAAAAGCACTTAGTCTCGGGTTTGGGTTCAACCTTGGGTTTCTTCACTAGAGCAGCAGCTGATTTGCCGTTTCATGAAGTATCCCTTTGTTCCCTTGCCCTTCTTGAAACTAGTGGTTTCACCAACCATCAACAATTGATGCTCCTTCTTGATTTCTACTTTCGCGGTGTCAAACATCACGAATATCTCAAGGATCATCATATATGAGCCTGATATATTATAGTTCATCACGAAGCTCTAGCAGCTTGGTGGTAATGACTTCGGAGAAACATCAATATCTCATCTAGAAGATCAACTCCCACTCGATTCAAGCGATTGTTGTACTCAGACAATCTGAGCACAAGTTCAACAATTGAGCTTTTCTCCTTAGTTTGTAGGCTAAGAAAATCGTCGGAGGTCTTATACCTCTTGACGTGGGCACGAGCCTGAAATCCCAATTTCAGCCCTTGGAACATCTCATATGTTCTGTGATGTTTCAAAAACGTCTTTGGTGCCTCAATTCTAAACCATTTAGCATTACACACTGAACTATCATGTAGTCATCAAAACGTGTATGTCAGATGTTCACAACATCCACAGACGATGTTCGAGGTTCAGCACACTGAGCGGTGCATTAAGGACATAAGCCTTCTATGAAGCAATGAGGACAATCCTCAGTTTATGGACCTAGTCCGCATAATTGCTACTATCAACTTTCAACTAAATTTTCTCTAGGAACATATCTAAACAGTAGAACAGAAACGTGAGCCACAACATAATTTGCGAAGACCTTTTGACTATGTTCAGGATAATTAAGTTCATCTTATGAACTCCCACTCAGATAGACATCCCTCTAGTTATCTAAGTGATTACATGATCCGAGTCAACTAGGCCGTGTCCGATCATCACGTGAGACGGACTAGTCAACATCGGTGAACATCTTCATGTTGATCGTATCTACCATACGACTCATGCTCGACCTTTCGGTCTTTTGTGTTCCGAGGACATGTCTGTACACATGCTAGGCTCGTCAAGTCAACCTAAGTGTTTTGCGTGTGTAAATCTGTCTTACACCCGTTGTATGTGAACGTTAGAATCTATCACACCCGATCATCACGTGGTGCTTCGAAACAACGAACTGTCGCAACGGTGCACAGTTAGGGGGAACACTTTCTTGAAATTATTATGAGGGATCATCTTATTTACTACCGTCGTTCTAAGTAAACAAGATGCAAAAACATGATAAACATCACATGCAATCAAATAATAGTGACATGATATGGCCAATATCATATAGCTCCTTTGATCTCCATCTTGGGGCTCCATGATCATCTTGTCACCAGCATGACATCATGATCTCCATCATCATGATCTCCATCATCGTGTCTTCATGAAGTTGTCTCGTTAACTATTACTTCTACTACTACAGCTAACGGTTAGAAATAAAGTAAAGTAATTACATGACGTTTATGTTGACACGCAGGTCATAAATAAATTAAGACAACTCCTATGGCTCCTGCCGGTTGTCATACTCATCGACATGCAAGTCGTGATTCCTATTACAAGAACATGATCAATCTCATACATCACATATATCATTCATCACATCCTTTTGGCCATATCACATCACATAGCATACCCTGCAAAAACAAGTTAGATGTCCTCTAATTGTTGTTTGCATGTTTTACATGGCTGCTATGGGTTTCTAGCAAGAACGTTTCTTACCTACGCAAAGACCACAACGTGATATGCCAATTGCTATTTACCCTTCATAAGGACCCTTTTCATCGAATCCGATCCGACTAAAGTGGGAGAGACAGACACCCGCTAGCCACCTTATGCAACTAGTGCATGTCAGTCGGTGGAACCAGTCTCACGTAAGAGTACGTGTAAGGTCGGTCCGGGCCGCTTCATCCCACGATGCCGCCGAATCAAGATAAGACTAGTAACGGCAAGCATATTGAACAAAATCAACACCCACAACTACGTTGTGTTCTACTCGTGCATAGAAACTACGCATAGACCTAGCTCATGATGCCACTGTTGGGGAACGTAGCATAAATTCAAAATTTTCCTACGTGTCACCAAGATCTATCTATGGAGTCATCTAGCAACGAGGGAGGAGTGGATCTACATACCCTTGTAGATCGCACGCGGAAGCGTTCAAGAGAACGGGGTTGATGGAGTCGTACTCGTCGTGATCCAACTCACCGATGATCCTAGCGCCGAATGGACGGCACCTCCGCGTTCAACACACGTACGGAGCAGCAACGTCTCCTCCTTCTTGATCTAGCAAGGGGGGAGGAGAGGTTGATGGAGATCCAGCAGCACGACGGCGTGGTGGTGGAAGTAGCGGGATTCCAACAGGGCTTCGCCAAGCGCTGCGGGAGGAGGGAGATGTGTCATGGGAGGGAGAGGGAGGCGCCAGGGCTTAGGTATGGTTGCCCTCCCTTCCCCCCACTATATATAGGGCCAAGGGAGAGGGGAAGGGCGCAGCCTTGCCCCTTCCTCCAAGGAAGGATGCGGCCAAGGGGGGGGAGGAGTCCATCCTCCCCAAGGCACCTCGGAGGTGCCTTCCCCCTTTAGGACTCTCCCCTCCTCTTGTCCCTTTGGCGCATGGGCCTCTAGGGGGCTGGTGCCCTTGGCCCATATAGGGCAAGACGCACCCTCTACAGCCCATGTGCCCCCCAGGGGTAGGTGGCCCCACCCGGTGGACCCCCAGGACCCTTTCGGTGGTCCCGGTACAATACCGGTGAACCCGAAACTTGTCCCGATGGCCGAAATAGCACTTCCTATATATAATTCTTTACCTCCGGACCATTGCGGAACTCCTCGTGACGTCCGGGATCTCATCCGGGACTCCGAACAACTTTTGGGTTACCGCATACTAATATCTCTATAACCCTAGCGTCACCAAACCTTAAGTGTGTAGACCCTACGGGTTCGGGAGACATGCAGACATGACCGAGATGACTCTCCGGTCAATAACCAACAGCGGGATCTGGATACCCATGTTGGCTCCCACATGTTCCACGATGATCTCATCGGATGAACCACGATGTCAAGGACTTAATCAATCCCGTATACAATTCCCTTTGTCTAGCGGTACGATACTTGCCCGAGATTCGATCGTCGGTATCCCGATACCTTGTTCAATCTCGTTACCGGCAAGTCTCTTTACTCGTTCCGTAACACATCATCCCGTGATCAACTCCTTGATCACATTGTGCACATTATGATGATGTCCTACCGAGTGGGCCCAGAGTTACCTCTCCGTTTACACGGAGTGACAAATCCCAGTCTCGATTCGTGCCAACCCAACAGACACTTTCGGAGATACCTGTAGTGTACCTTTATAGCCACCCATTTATGTTGTGACGTTTGGCACACCCAAAGCACTCCTACGGTATCCGGGAGTTGCACAATCTCATGGTCTAAGGAAATGATACTTGACATTAGAAAAGCTTTAGCATACGAACTACATGATCTTGTGCTAGGCTTAGGATTGGGTCTTGTCCATCACATCATTCTCCTAATGATGTGATCCCGTTATCAATGACATCCAATGTCCATGGTCAGGAAACCGTAACCATCTATTGATCAACGAGCTAGTCAACTAGAGGATTACTAGGGACATGGTGTTGTCTATGTATCCACACATGTATCTGAGTTTCCTATCAATACAATTCTAGCATGGATAATAAACGATTATCATGAACAAGGAAATATAATAATAACTAATTTATTATTGCCTCTAGGGCATATTTCCAACAGCCTTCGCCGCCACCCTTCGCCGCCAAAGCCCGCTCCGGCCGCCGCCATGTCGCCGGCAAGCGTGCTACGCCGCCTGCCACCTCCGTGCCGGGGTTGCGCTTGCTCGTCGCAGGCCACCCACCTCGCTGGAGTCCACCCCGCAATCGGATCTGGGCAGGTGGATGAGATCCACCCGTCCCTTGATCCAAACACGCCCCGTCGTTCCCGGATCCCTCCGTCCCGGGTCTTCTCCGTCCAGCTTTTCACGAGGTCTAATTTCTCCAAGTCCCAGTAATTTTAAGCATACTTCATCATGTCATAACTTCATCACCGTTGCTCCGATTCGACGAGTACATCATTTCAACTCATTGCTTCATTTTCATTTGAGCTCATCGTGATGCCCGAAATGCTGTTGGAAGAGGGCTATGTGATGATAGTTTCAGATCTGTTTCAGCAAATGCACTTTTGTCATTTTTGCCATGATTAATGTGTGCATGCTATGATCCTGAGCTCTACATCTGTTTTGTAGTATGCCATGTTATCTTTACAGGGGTGTATGCCATGTATTTTTGTGATCTTTGTGGTGACTAGCACAAGCATGCAAAGTAGCTTACTCAATGATGCTGATTTTAGGGACTTAGAATTTCACTAAGTCCTTGCCCTGTCATTATTTTTATGCCATATGTTCATGTTGTTTCCTAGTGATCTGTGCTTATTGTGAGCATGATCAGTAAGGATGTTTTGTAGATATTGTGGTGCTCTATCCATCCATGTTTGTGTTTGCAATTATGGAGCACCCTAGCTTGAGTCAATCGAGCTCTACTTTTGCTATAAAATGTTCCTGGCAGATTGTTAACATGTTTAGCGATTTTGCCGAGCTTGTTGTAGTTGATCCGTGCATGCTATGTTGTTGTTCTTGCCATGTCTAGCTTCTATGCTATGTCTACTTGCTAGGTGTATGCTTAGTTTCTCATGCAATGCCTCGTAGTGAGTGCATCGAGCTCGTAAACATGCCTACTTGATAACTGTTTTGCCATGCTCCAGTTTTTCACTAAGTCTGAATCTGTTTATATTTTTGCTAGGTTCACATGCTTGCAATTGTATTTTCTGATCCCTTTTGGCTCATGGTCACTAAGGGAGTTTTGTTGTATGCTTTGAGTAGCTTCATGGCATTCCTTGCTTTGCCATGTTATGTTCCTGTAACATGTAGTTATCGTGCTCTAAACTTTGCTTCCTGATGATAAATTCCTGACATGCTGTTAATTTCACCAAGTCTAAAACCTGTTATCTTTTGCACTTTTGTCATGCTTTTTTGAACATGCTAATTAGTGAATTAGCCGTAGCTCAGTGTTCATCTTTTGTCAAGCATCATGAGTGGATCCCTGCCATGTATTTTGTTGTCATGTTGGAGTGTTGTAGCATGTTGTTCTTCATGCATTTAGAAGGCTTCTTGTTGTTAATCGTAGATCGGTGCCATATTTGTTTTGCTTGCCATTTCCAAACCGTGCATCCGATTCCGGTGATCTTTATATCGATTTCAACCGAAATCACCTCACCTTTCCAGTGGCACTCTTGGTTTTCAAAGTTGACACCAGGTTCAATCATTCCTTTCCAAATCTTGCATATGCATCTCATATCACATCCCGCATATCATACCATGTCTTGCATCATGTTGCTTGAGCATTGCATGTGGTTAATTGTGTCTCCCTTTGCTTGTGTTCTTGCTTTGGATAGAGCCGGGAGATGAGTTCCTGTTCGAGGAGCCCATTGAGTACGTTTACGAGGATCAAGCTTTTCATCTTCTCGGAGAACTTTGCAGGCAAGATGACCATACCCTCGAAATCACTTCTATCTTTGCTTGCTAGTTGCTCGCTCTTTTGCTATGACTATGCTGCGATACCTACCACTTGCTTATCATGCCTCCCATATTGTTAAGCCAAGCCTCTAACCCACCTTGTCCTATCAAACCGTTGTTTGGCTATGTTACTGCTTTGCTCAGCCCCTCTTATAGCGTTTTTAGTTGCAGGTGAAGATTGGAGCTTGTTCCATGTTTGGAACATGGATATTTGTTGGGATATCACAATATATCGTATTTACTTAATGCATCTATATACTTGGTAAAGGGTGGAAGGCTCATCTTTATGCCTGGTGTTTTGTTCCACTCTTGCCGCCCTAGTTTCCGTCATATCGGTGTTATGTTCCTGGATTTTGCGTTCCTTACACGGTTGGGTTATAATGGGAACCCCTTGACAGTTCGTCTTGAATAAAACTCCTCCAGCAATGCCCAACCTTGGTTTTACCATTCACCACCTAGCCTTTTTTCCCTTGGGTTTCCGGAGCCCAAGGGTCATCTTTATTTAACCCCCCCAGACCAGTGCTCCTTTGAGTGTTGGTCCAAACTAGAGCCCTGTGCAGCGCCCCCTCGGGGAAACTCGAGGTTTGGTTTTAGTTGTATGGAGAGCTCATGTGAGTGTGCCCTGAGAACGAGATATGTGCAGCTACTATCGGGATTTGTCGGCACATTCGGGCAGTGTTGCTAGACTTGTTTTACCATTGTCGAGGATGTCTTGTAACCGGGATGCCTAGTCTGATCGGATTGTCTTGGGAGAAGGAATATCCTTCATTGACCGTGAGAGCTTGTGATGGGCTAAGTTGGGACTCCCCTGCAGGGATTTGAACTTTCGAAAGCCGTGCCCGCGGTTATGGGTAGATGGGAATTTGTTAATGTCCGGTTGTAGATAACCTGAAACTTAACTGATTTAAAATGCACCAACCACGTGTGTAACCATGATGGTCTCTTTTCGGCGGAGTCCGAGAAGTGAACACGGTGTTGGAGTAATGCTTGACGTAGGTTGTTCTAGGATCACTTCTTGATCATAGTTGTTCGACCGTGCCTTTGCCTTCTCTTCTCGCTCTTTTTTGCGTATGTTAGCCACCATACATGCTAGTCGCTTGCTGAAGCTCCACTTCATACCTTTCGCCTTACCTTTAAGCTTAAATAGTCTTGATCGCGAGGGTGTGAGATTGCTGAGTCCCCGTGACTCGTAGATTCGTTCCAAAAACCAGATGCAGGGACCGATGATACCGCTCCAGATGATATGACCGAGCTCAAGTGGGAGTTCGATGAAGACTCTCGTCGTTACTACGTGTCTTTCCCAGATGATCAGTAGTGGTGCCCAATTGGGGCGATCAGGGACTTTGTCGCATTTGGGGGTTGTTCTTCATTTTGGTTTCGTAGTCGGACCTTGAGTGTAATTGGATGAATGTAATGTTATTTATTTTATTTGTGTGACATGGCGAGTGTAAGCCAACGATGTACCTTTCCCCTTTATTTATTTACATGGGTTGTTGTGAAGATTACCTCACTTGCGGCATTGCTTTCAATGCGGCTATGCCTCTAAGTCGTGCTTCGACACGTGAGAGGTATAGCCGCATCGAGGGCCTTGTAGTTTTCACTCTTACTAGCAAGATGCCTGTGCATTGCACGTAACATCAAGATGCATTTGTATGACTAGTTTATCTTGTGAGAGAAAAGGATGAACAAGGGAAGGCCATATTTGCAAATGTGGAGATGTGTGTGGGCACCTTTTTGCAAAATTGCAATAGTTTCCTTCCTATCCGTTAGATATAAATTGGACGGCCTATGTTGCAGGATGGCAGGCACACCATCATCACCAAATCCGTTTTTATAAGAGTGTAGAAGAGTAGATACAAGCCGATAGGTGGGCCCTATGGTAGTGAGATAATGTGATGCAACACTAGAGGTGCCACGTGGAGCGTATAACTAGTCAACTGGTCCTGTCTTGAGCAAATACAGAGCTGTACGGTGAGCTCGTGACTGTATAATAACCACAAAACATAAATGGTGACCGTAATGAGTGGACTCTGAAGTCCAATGTACGTATCATGCTTTCGCTCCAAATACAATGATCGTCACTGTATATATCGCGAGAGAAAGATGAAACATGCGTGAATGTGCTGGGGGCTTACTTTTAGAGGACCTGGAGATAGTTTGTGTGCGTACATGAAAGGGGCGTAGAGGGGGTGTATGTGATGGGGAGAGAGATGCTCTTTGTTTCTCTTTATTATGGCTAACTTTATATATAGTATAAAAATATAAAAATTCACAGTGCAGAATAAATATCATTGTGGGCACCATGCAATGCAAATTGATGTTCATACTCCTCCATATAACTTTGTAATGTTGTATATATGTAGAAATTCTAAAATAATTTTTTGGCCACACTTTATTCAAAAGGAATGTTGTATGTGAAATAAACGTGAAGAGAGGGCTTTTTAGATCAATGGGGTATGTGATGTAACATGTGTGAATGTGTAGTTGATGTATTTGGCGGGGCCTAGAGAGGTATGTGTGTGTATTACGTATTCGAGAGAGGCATGGATAGAGGGTCGGCGGGGTGAGGGGGCATGGGAGAGATAGCACGAGAAATGAGAGAGGTCTAGAGAGAGAGAGACTAATATGATGTCACGGGGAGAGATTCCCTTGAGTGTATATATGCAATGGGGGAGGGGATAGAGGCGCGAGGAGATTTTTTTGTGTGGTTTCTGTGTTGGTATGTGTGGGTGTGAGAAGATAACGAGACCTGGGGGCAGAGGTGAGGCCCTTAGTTCGGTTCCGTCCTGCGCCACATTGGTTGGCCCGTGACGCATTTAGGGAGACCCATGGATGACTTGTCGTACAACACAGAATTGTGAAGGACTCTGTGTCCACTGACAAAGACGGCTAGGATTTGTAACCCTGGGTTGTCGGACTAAGGTAACCCCTTATCTCTGATATTACTATTCATCCAACCTAACTTTAAGGGGCATCCTACATAATGCTCTACTAGAATCATACTCGTCGATTAGGAAGAGAGGTGCGAGACAATGCGTGAGAGACAGGCCTAAAGATAATGTGCGTATAGGAGACACGTAGGCAGGTCTATGTATATAGAAAGGGTCGATGGAGATTGTGCGTGTGTATGCTTGTGAGAGGAAGAGTGCTTGTGATAAAGGTTAGTGAAAACAGTTGTAAATGGTTACGAGAGGGAGGGAGGGTTATATCGAGAGCATGTCAGCGAGAAAGACACCTCGGGAGAGAGTGTGTGAGCATGTGTGAGAGACCACCGATGGAGAGTGAAACTACACGTAAAAGACTGAAGTACACATTGATTAAATATATAAATTGTATCCAAATATTAGGATGGGATCATGATATTTGCAATTCACGTAAGGGATGGTCATTGATCCATCAGACATCTAGATTCTATCGGATTTGAACATAATTGATCCAAATAGCTAGTATTTTGAACTCCAGACAATGCATCGCTTTAGCAATCGAATATAAACGCGAGTATAGTTCATGTTGTGTGTGTAAAGCACATTATACATATGAAATTTACACAATGAACATTATAAATAGCTAGCTATGAACTAACATATATTCAAATTCAACTTAAGGTGGTTTTTTAAAAAATCGAATTCAACATGAAGTCCATTCAATTATTTGAATTTGATATCATGGCATTTGTAAATCATATCTAAGTTATGGCGGCAACAATCTTTGCTCTGATTTTGTACATAATAGCATATATAGTCATGTACAAAATAGATTCAAATTTAGCTCCTCCATTCCAAAATAATCGTAGTTATAGGATTTCCAAGTGTCAAAATTTCAAAAAGAAGCGGATAATTTAATGAGGTTTTCAACATACAAGGTCAAATTTAACGTTGTCTATTTAGGTCAATCCTCAAAGTTCAAGAGTACTCTAAACGTGAATGCTTCTATTTCAAAATTTTGAACGAAGTGCCAAAAGAGCGTCTAATCACCCGAAACCGCGTGAGACCAATGTTTGGTAGTAGAAGGAAATTACTTTTCTAACTCCGACCCGTGAAACCTAGCGGCCTGACGTCCAAAGGTCTAAATTGGGGTAGGTTTGTAGCTTCATCTAGACGCCACGCAACCGCCTCAGAAAAAAAATCATACACAATGGCCTCCTAAGCACACATGTGCGCAGCCGAAATCGCTCCCGCCCACTATTTGGGACACCTGAGATTACCATCCTACCCCCGACCCGCAGTAGGTCCGAAATTTAAGAGGGGGTTAAAGTTTGTACTTTCCCCAAATTCAAACAAGCGCGTCCCATCTGTTCAAAAAAGCCAAAAAGAAGCGCGTCCCAGACCAAAACATGGATCTCCTTTTAGCTCCCCCCGCCCCCCATCTGATTCCCCATTCGTATTCCGTGGGCGCCAAAACTACCTCTCCACCAGCCGCGAAACCCCGGCGTCCTCCGTCCGCCACCCCATCCCACCCATCAACCACCGCCCTCCTCCATCACGCCAGAGCCGATACTCCGACGTCGTCGTCCACCGCAACCCCAACCACAACGCCCTCCACGGTTAGTAGTTGAAGTCGAGGCCGAGCCGTCCGTTCCCCAGCCAGTTCAACCACGCCGTCATGTGCCTTACTGCTACCACTCCAACTTCGCCACTGTCCACCGCACCGGAGCTGTCCCTGCTATGCTGTCCTTTGCCGCCTCGGGTATGCTTCCCCTCCGCCGACATACGGCCATGGCAACACAGTCAACAATTTGGCCATGGGTTCGTCCAAGCCTGCACCCTCCTTTGGAACATCGGTTCCCCTAGCGAAAAGAAGAAGATCGCCGCGACATGTGGAGGAGACCACACCGACAACCAAAAATTGTACTCATCTTCCCTTATTCGTGCAAATTTTACGTGTCTGCTTGCACGGTATTCATCCCACAGCAGACACTAGTTCATTGCTTTCTCTTGATACTAGATGTTCCTAGTAACTCGCGATGCACAAGGTTTCTCCTCATATACTATTTCACCTTAGCAAGAGGTTCGTCGCCCCCCTGGATTTCAATTCTTGGTCAATTGATTCCCAATTAACGGAAGCATTCCCCGGCGTAACAGGCGCTAGTTCGCCTATTACGCCGGGGAAGCAGCGCCTCGGTGTTTATCTTAGGGGCGTGTGGGGCCTACAGCTGCTGGCGCCCGATCTGGAGGTCGGCCGGGATTAAAGGGATGGCCTGGGGGCGCTGCCAAGCACGACGGTGGTGTGAGGTCGAGGGGAGGGCGGGACGGCGGAGGCAGGGGTCTGCACCGGTGGTCGCTGGCGGTTCGAGAAAGATTGTCATAAGTGACTGGTGGGAGGTAGACGAAGGTCATCTGCATGTTCGTTATAGACTAGACGGTTCATAAAAAAATCGACTGACCTATTTATTTTCAGTTGACTGTTATCTTCATAGGACCACATGTGGTGGTGTGCTGGAGGAGTACCTGCATTTCCTGTGCTCATATATTACAAAATCATACGGAGTAGAATCTAATTTTGTTTGCCATGCAATGTTGTAGAGCTATCATATGTCTCCTGTCATTTCTTTTTCAGCCACCTGCTATCTGCTACTTTTACAGTGCACTAGTTCTGCACACACTTCACCCATACTCTCACTATTATGTTTTTATGCAAGGGCATTTCAGACCCTGCCTTGACAGAAGTAGAAAAGAGGAGAGAAGTCGTTCCAGCATGGTACAAGGCTAGGCCAGACACGTTTCAAGACTTTAAAGGGTGTAGTGTCAGCAAATGGAGACGGGGAACGTAGCTCTGGAGTTGATCATCTCGCTCGTCTTGTACCACCATCCTAGGTGCTTGCTTTAACTTCACGGTATCATATGTGGTCGCATGTTGCATATGGTGTCTAGCTTGTATTCGAAAGGCCGAAGTCAGTCTTTATCAAGATAAGGAAAGATATTTTACATTAACCACCATCCCAGGAGCACCAGAAGACAAATAGCTAGTCAGGGCACTGGCCGAGCCAGTGACAAGCCTAGCACAGACATGCATCACCTGGAAGCCAACTAAAAATCCACGATGGTGGCGAAGCGGCCCGCCTCCCACCAAGCTCTCAGGTCCTAGATGATCATGCTCACCACTCCAGCCGGATGCCTAGCTTGTATTGCTTCCAATTTGGTGAAATTGCATCTGCTTAGCTTACACACTACACCCTTGAATATGACACGCCTTCCTGTTTTGGTACATACTAGTACATCTGTCTATTAACCGTGTTCTTACGTCAAACTAATGTTCTTGTGTATCCCTCATCAATCACTTATGATGAGGCAGTCAGGCCAGTGGACTAATGTGATAAAATATCCTCATTTAAAGAATGCAGCGTCAGCCTCCCCACATGATACTCAAGAAATAGCAAGGCTAGATGAAGATAGTGAACGTAGCTCTATAGTTGATTACCGCATTTCCCATACACTAGCATCGCAGGTGCTTGCTCTAACTTGGCAGCATGATATGTGGTTACATGTTGCATATGGTGTCTAGATTGTAATTCTTCTAATCTGGTTGCATGTGCTATTCTCCTTAGTTTATACATTATACCTGTTAATGTGACATGCCTTCCTGTTTTTAGTACATAGTACATCTGTCTATTAAGCATGTCCTTACATAAAACTATTGTTTTTTTGTATCCCGCATAAATCAATATGACGAGACACCTTCAGTATATGCAGTGTGATATTAGTTGCATCTTTCATATGATTTATAGCATGTGTTGCTTCTAATTTGTTGAAATGCCATTTATGATGGGATGCTTTTAACTTGGCAGAGTCATATTGGTTGCATCTTTCATGTGGTGTCTAGCTTGCATTGCTTCTTATTTGTTGAAATGGTTTCTGCTTAGTTTACAGAAACTATTGTGAATATGCCATGTCGTCCAGTTTTTCGTATTATTCCATCCTGGAATCATGTGTCTGCCTTACATCAAAGTGGTTATTGTTAGTATCATGCATGAATGAGTTCTGAAGAGTGAATTTTATTGCTTTTTCTTGTCGGTTTTACTTGACAATTCAAAATCAATAAAGCGGAAGGAAGTTAGCAAGGCAGCGGATGAAGGTGCTCCTTCCAAACGGAGGGCCTCTATAGATTCTACTCCTCCATCCCCCCAAGATGATTTCCAAGACAACACATGCATAGACACTCAACATAGCTGTGTTGGTGATGAACACGTATCTCCTAGTGCACCATCACAGGTGCTCCCTCTAACTTAGCACTGTTATATGTGGTTGCATGTTATGTATGATGTCTAGCTTGTATTGCTTCTAATTTTGTTGAATTTCATCTGCTTACTTTACACATTATACTTGTGAGTAAGACACGTGTTCCTATTTCTAGAACATACAATATCTGTCTATCACACCATGTTCTTACATTAAAGTACTACCATTGTGTAACCTGCAAAAATCATTTATCATAAGACACGTTCGACATGGGAGTGTGATATAGGTTACATCTCGCATGCTTATCTAGCTTGTACTACTTCTAATTTGTTGAAATGGCACTTATGATGAGACAGTTTTAACTTGGTAGAGTGATATTCGTTGCATCTTTCATATGGTGTCTAGCTTTCATTGCTTCTAATTTCTTGAAATGCCTTCTACTTAGTTCACACATCATAGCTGTGAATTTGCGATGTTGTCCTTTTTTCTTACACATTCAGTCGTCCTATCATGCGGTCACCTTACATTAAAGTAGTGCTCGTCAGCATACCGCATCAATGAGTTCTGAAAAATGAATCTTTATTCATTTTTCTTGTGGGTTTGACTTGACAAGGCAATACAATTAAGAAAGAGGAAGGGAAAAAATAAGGCAGGGACTGATGGCGGTCTTCCGGCGAAACCGGCATCCGAGATGCTTTCTCTAGCTTGGTAGTGTGATATTATTAACTTGGCAGAGCGATATTTGTAGCATCTTTCATATGGTGTCTACCTTCCATTGCATTGCTTCTAATTTAGTGAAATGTCTTCTGCTTAGTTTACACATCATAGTTCTGGTTATCTCATGCTGTCCTATTTTTTTGTACATATTACATCCTCCTATCATGTGGTTGTCTAACATCAAAGTTCAGTTCGTCTGTATCATGTATCAATTTGTTCTGAAGAACTAAATTGTTATTCGTTTTTCTTGTCGGCTTGACTTAACATGGCACAGAGAAAGAGGAAGCAACACAGAATGACAGGGAAAGGGAAGCGGAAGAATCCTGTAGATTCTGCTGGTACTGATGGTGCAATGGAAGGTCAAAGTCCAGCGGAAAATTGTACCAACAGGGTATCCCATGCTACATGAGCTGCAGAACAAGCCAAACAGAAACAAATAGCTGCCACCAAACAAGTAGAGACAGCCCTAGTTGTTGCAGCACCTTCCACAGTACCACCAGCTGCACGATTTACTCATTGGTCAACTCAGCTAGCAGCACGTTCCCAAAGCTCCCTTGCCACCTGACACTACTACCAAAGCACTCTTGGCACAAGATGAGTTGGCAAGATCAGATGAACTTTGTGAGCTTCAACGGCAAGAAGGTAGTTGCTGGAGTCAAGTTACAGTTGCATGCTTATTTATATGTTGTCTCACAATTTGATGTACACTAACACTTCCTATGTTCGTTGTTGGACTAGCACCTAGGCGCAAGAGGAAAGAAACATCAGGTATAATGCTCGATAGGTTAACTAAATCTAGAGGAGGAAGAATGGAGATCTGTTTTGAGGCAGGTTTAAAAAGGCCACGTGATGCTACAGAGTCAGCAAACTTAGTATCAGAGGAAGCAGTTGTCGTTAGGTGTCATGTACGTATCCTCCCAACATGGATTCGGTACAGGAATGACAAAGACAAAACCTAGTTCAACACCTTCCTCGACCCTTTATCTGTAAGTATGGTTATGTATGGAAACTAGTAATATCGTCTTGCTCTGTTCAATACTTTCTAGGTTGCTGATAATGAGACTCCCATAATTTTCAACAGATGAGGTTCAAGTTGGATAGCCAAGATGATGCAAGCAGACAAGCTTGCATCCATGTTTTCAAGTCTGCTTTGTGACAGTATTGGTATAACTTGAGGAAAACTCACTTTGTAGGCAAGGCTAACAGTGAACTTGCCCAAACATCTCAAGTGGAAAATATATCGGATGAAGACTGGAGAGGCCTCGTTAAACACTGGTCTGATTCGAAGTATCAGGTACATTATATATATGTTATCAGATCACATGTTGAAGTCCTATTTACGCATGTGCCACACAAATCTATCTTCTTGTAGGTGAACTGTTCAAAGAACAAGGCCAACCGTATGAAGGCTCTTGTAATTCCAACAGACGACAGGATCTCATAGATATATTGCACACTATGAGGCTCTTGTAATTAGCTGCTGTTTCACTCTTTTCGCTGTACCATATTATCAGATCAATATTGACTTGTTCCAAATGCAGAGGAAAGCCCACAAGGACCAAAAAGTACATGAACCAAATGCTGTGGAGATCTTCAAGGACTGTCACACCAGCAAGACGAAGGGCATGACTACAGCAGTCAAAGCCGCTATTGTAAGTCCTTAATCCTCATGACTTTTAACTACTACTTACACTGACTTGTGCCTTGAACTGCATGGTTTGCAGCCAATGTCTATTACTCTTTTCAATTTTATACACAATTGTCTTAGCGTATCATTGCACCTTACAAGGTTTAAAAGAGAGGAGTGATGTTCCTTTGATCTTGACTTGTAATCTAGTTCCGTGCTGGACTTGCCCACACAACATTACAATTGCTTGTTTGTCTGTTCTTAGTTGTTTTATGATATGAATGATGTCATACTATGCTTACCGTATTATAAACTTTGTCTCTTTATCCTTGGTTGTCAATACAATGTGAAGAAATAGACAACATATTAGCCATGGTACATGGTCATATGTTTGGAACCTGGTTTTATTATGTACTTTGCAGTAAAATACAACTAATATTTTACATGGGTTCACCAGAATAAGTTCTATATACAGACCAAAGCTATTTTGTTTGGTTTTTTTGCCTCCTTAATATCTTCTGTTCTGGTACTACTAATGTAAAACTCAACTTTTCAGCAAACTATGGAAAAAATGGTGGAACCGCCACCTTCTGAAGGTGGTGAGGCAACTATAACCGCAATGTCAGCTCTTGCTTGAGTGGGTCAGTACCTGTCCACTAACAGTGACAAAAGCACGTTCCTGGGTAATACTAGGTTGGTTGTTAAGGCAATCTCGTCCAAACTGCCTCATGATCAAGATATGCAAGCTCAAAACAATGTTATATCTGCGCTCCAGACACAAGTCCGTTCCCTAACAGAGACCCTTTGTGAAACAAGGACAAACATTGTTCGATGTCATCAAGATATGCATGGTTTTGAAACCAGACTATCAGACATTTGCTATGTTGTTCAGGAGCCTAGGAGAAATGAAGGCGAAGGTTATGGTGCTCCATCGGACAATACATTATGAAAACGTAATAGTCAGGTCAAATGAACTGAGCTTCTAAACTTCTGGTGGTGCATTTATCTGCTAGACTATTAACTTTTATGCCAACCTTCCTTTTGTTTTATTGTTGTAATTTGTTTTGTTGCAATATAAAATTTGTTCTTAACATCCAACCACCGGCTGAAGAAAGCAGCAAGCCATTTTTGTATAGTGTAGGGTGTTCCCTATATTTGCACTCGTGGCGATCTTTGACGCCTTATTAGCCTAGTGTTAGTTTCGGGCTTATTTATTTCCTAGTCTTCTTTTTCCCTGGTTTCCTAGTGGCCGCAACAATCATGGGCCATATACGGACCGTGTTAACCTTGACCCGTCTACGGGTCGTAGGATCCATGGGCCTCCTACGGACCGTCTTTAAATGGGCCTCCAACACAGCCGTAGAATTGGTGGGCCTGGGGCCGTCGGATAAATGGGTCTACATGGGCCGTAAACAGGCGTAATTGGTATCGGGCCAATACGGTAATGGGCCGTTAATAGGCCGGAGGGTAGCAAAGGCTTAATTCTGTCACAGGCATAACGTGTCGTTAAAGGGCCAGAATGTATGACGGGCTGGAAACGACGCAACGGGTTAACTGTAACATCCCAAATTTTCAATATGGAATGTTATACACTAGATCATCATTGCATACCATATATAATTGCATTCTGGTTGATCCTAGAAATTCTACGCAACTCAAGGACCCTCAGAGAGAGTTGGGGATTTCGTTATTTTCATATTTGAGTTCTCTCAAATTTTGAAAATAGTTGATTTGATTTATTTTATCTTCAATTATTTCTATTACAAAAATATGAGAGAGGGAATAAAATGACTCCCAAAATAAAGAAATATTGAGGATTTAATAAAAAAAATCAAATAAGATTTTATTTTGGTTTTATTTGCTATTTTATTCGAATTTAGGAAAAATGCGCGTTTTTCAAAATTTGCATTTAGGCCCCAAATAAATGTTCATCCCGTGCCGCTTGATTTTAGAAGCCAGGGAAAATTTATTTCGGGATTTTTGGAGTCCGTTTAGTATTCCTTTTATTTTTTTCTGAGCGGTAACTATTCAAAAAAACGTGAACCGACCTAACGGGCCGTGTCTGACCTGGACACCTGGCCCGGCCGGCCTTATAAGCCACGGGAGGAGCCCAGCCGAGCCCCAAACCCTAGCGCCCCAAACCCTAGCGCTGCAGACGCCCGCGCCGCTGCCGCCGCCATTCGCCGGAGCCACCGAGGTAGACGCAGTTGCCTCGGTTTTCGTGAAGAAAACCGATCGGTTTTTAAAAAAAACTCAGATATGTTTTTTTCATTAGATCAGTTTTTTCGGTTAGTTAATTAGCGAGCGTTCGCTTGTTCATTTGTTTTAACGAATGCGTTCATCATTTAGATCCAGATAACGAACGTTCGTTCGTTAATCTGTTCGTCGTTTTTCTATTTCTCGGATTAAATCCGCGATTTTTTCTGATCGCGATTCCTGATCCGATTTTTGTTTTAGTTTAACTTTTCGCTTGTTTATAAGAATTAGGCGGTTCAAGCGCGTGGAGTTTCGTCTCGAAACCCTCTTTCCGTTTAACCAACTCAAACAAGTTTTGGCCACTGTAAATATTGCCCTAGATCCAGAATAGTAAACGAAGCCTGTTTCTTTTGTCATTTGTCTTTCGTTGCTTCGTTCGATTTGATTCTTTTTGCCAACCGGAGTTCTTAAGTTGAACTTTCTGGTTAGATCTCTTATCCGAGTTTTACCTATTCATTAGTTGAGTACTTATTGTATGCTTGTTTGTTTGCGATAGAGTACCCAGAGTGCGCCGCTTGCTACTTCGAATCGCTAGATTTTGCGGATCATCAGCAAGACAAGTAACACTTTGATCATACCTCCTACTACCCAGTTTTTATTGCATTAGATCAATCCTCACACATTGCATGATTAGGATCTAATTAAATTGTGGGTTCTAGGAAGTAGTTGAGGTAGTACCTATCACCTGTTTTACTATCAAACCTTGGGAGTTACTTCTACGTTTGCTTATTATGCCATGCTATGCTAGTAGACGTGGATTGGGTGAGTGTATCCATGACAGATGTGAGATTGTTAAATTAATGGTTTATCTAAGATGGCAACTTAAATACACATCTGGGTGGATTGAGGCACCTGGGTATTCCGGCGATTGCCTGTTTTCTTTTGGACCGCCACCCAGGCTCAAAGGGATCATGAGATTATTCATGCTAGAAACTTCCATGTGCAGCCACAAGCTACTATGGGCTCTAGCATAGTTGACTAAGTCGTGCGAACTCTTAAAGTGGTAGACTAGCAGATGTAGGGGAAAGTAGGTGTAACGGTCTACCCGATCGTAAGGTGCTAGCGCTTCTGAAAGACTATGTCTCGGTCATCTGTTTCTCAAACACCCTGTAGTGCGAGAATCCCAACGGAGGAGATCGAGTCTTGTGGGGAAAAGTGCGCAAACCTCTGCATAGTGTATAAACTAATCATGATTAGCCGTGTCCCCGGTTACGGACATCTTGAGTATCTAGTACCTGGATTATCATGTGAATCTCATCATGTTACTCTAATTAATTTTGTTGGGTTTGTTTAATGATGATGCTTAATTGGGATTGAGAATGCTGTCAACAATTCTCAATGTTTAACAACTACCATGATAGTTAAATAAAATTTATTCCTTTGTAGTAGGGAAAAATTGGCTTTACGCAAAACTTTAACCATAGAGCTTTCCACCAGCCAAATATGCATATAGTATAGCCTTTTACTTTCATTGCATCTCTATGTGTTACATTGCCAGCATATTCCATGTGCTGACCCGTTTCGGGCTGCAATGTTCATGTTGCAGACTTTTCAGACAACGATTAAGGTGCTTTTAGGTCATGGTTCTATACTCAGTGATGCCGTTGGAGTTGATGGACTCACTTATCTTCTAAGCCTTCTGCTCTAATCGTTATTAGGTGGCCTGTCGGTGTACTAGAGTAGGGGTACCCTAGTACCCTGAACTTGTGCACGGGCGGTCGTAGCATCCCGCGGCAAGGCTTGCCGGGTGACCGCCAAGACCCTCTGTGGTTCCCTTGAAGACCATTCAAGAACAAAGTACTCAAACCAAGGCCCCGGCAAGAGGAGCTTGCCGGGAAGGCCAACCAAGGCCCCGACAAGAGGAGCTTGCCGGGAAGGCCAACCCAGGCCCCGGCAAGAGGATCTTGCCGGGAAGAGACAAGACCCCGGCAAGAGGAGCTTGCCGGGAAGGCCACTCAAGGCATACCAAGAAAGCTTGCCGCGACGCGCCCTGTGTCCCGGCAAGGCCCGGTGAGCAACAAGCTCCCAAACACGACAAGACGACGACCGCGGCAAGGAGCTTGCTGCGGGAAACCCCCACTTCGTGCCCGCGCTCCAGCACACCTGCTAACGTGTTGCTCTAGGACTCTCCCAAGCACACGTGGCAGGAGGCCGCGCAGCTAGGGGTGCGCGGTGGCAAACGGAGATGAAGAGAAGGCCATCGTGGCTAACGGTGGCGCTCCTAACGGTCACTTTTTGCACTGTTTAGGCAACTCAGACGGGCATTTAATGACCTTGTCCCCTGCCGTCAGAGTTAGGTAGGATGCACTGTGTCCATAGTAGCGGTAACTGCACCTACCGCATCCTTTTCCATTTTTACCCTTCTAGTCTACGTTGCCACCTGTCAGTGACCCCTTGAAAGTATAAAAGGAGGCCCAAACGCAACGTAGAAGGGGTTCGGCTCATTCGAAACATCAAGAACACTCTCACGCTCGGTCTAGCAGCGTCCATCACTCCTGAGCAAGAATTCAATACACACAAACAAGCAGCAGTAGGGTTTTACGCATCCGTGCGGCCCGAAGCTGGGTAAAACTGCTCGCGTGTACTGCCTCGATCCGCTCTTTGTGCGGCCTCCGCCCCCCTCCGAACTGAAAGGGGCCCTGTCCCCATAGGTGTTGGTGGATAAGCTTCCCCGACATCTTTGGCGCGCCAGGTAGGGGGAGGAGAAGATAATGATGTGGACCAGGCCGTTCAAGAAAGTTTCTCCTTGCCGGGAAGCAGACGACAGAAAAGCTAAGTTGCTAAAGTTTGAGCAATCAGTTTTTTTTAAGTTTTTGAGTTATTTTCCTTGAACGACCATGCTTTGTATGGAAAACCTGTGCGTGGAGGAACCAACTCGTAGCTAGTTGCGCCCTTACTTTGTTTCGAGTCCGCTCAACAACTTAAGTGAGCTGCAACTAGTTGCGACAAGGTTGCTTGTCGGTAGCGACCCCGCCAGCAGGCTGCTGAAGTTCCGCACTCGGTGCTCGCGGCAAGGGTGCCTGCACCGGCAAGTTTCCCTATAAAGCGTAGGGTAGAACCATACAAAGCCAAGAGTCGAGTAAAGGAAGTAACACAGCAATTTTTTGCCTAAGATAGATTTATATTACAAAACTAACTTGTCGCGCCTCTAATAAAGTGTTCCCATGACATGACTGGCAGCGACAAGAAAAGAAGAAAACGGATGGCCTAATCTACGCGACCGCCGTCAACCCTTTTGACCTCGTTCACCCTGTACACAATGGGTGCGACGAGGGCCTTAAGTGCTTCAAGATCAGCGTCCGCCAGCAGCCTCTTGAGGACGTTGGTGAGGTTGAGGCCCGGATTGCGGAAGGCCACCTTCACCCGCACCTTCTCCAGAACTCCGGCACAAATCGAGCGTGACTCGTCGGCCAACTGCTTTGGGATCTGTTCCCGGAGTTGCTGGAGCGTCGCCGCCACGCCTTTGAAGAACAGAGTGAGCTTGGCGTTGGGTTGGAGTTCCTCGTCGGAAGAGTACCCGAAGCCTTCCACCCCGGGCTTGGCTGCCCCGCTCAGCGAATCAAGGCACGGGAAGAGCAGGGAGTCGGGGCCAACCCGCTGCCTCTGCTCGCGACGGCCCAGTTTCCCACTTCCACCGTCCGCGACCCCAAGCGCATGGGAGCCGCGTGGCGGGGATGCTGAACCAAGGCGATGGATGAGGCGGCCTCGCTCCGCCTCGTGATCGCGGGGAGTGGACGTCCCGAAAACCGCGCACCGGCCCCGTCCAGTAAATGCACCACGCCCCCACGCCTACCTCCGTTTAGGGAGGAGGGCGTGAACCGTCCCCATCATCGTGGCCTGACGCATGCTCGAGGGGCTTAGCCCCGCGCACGCCGCCCGCGTCACCCACGACGCCGCGTTTGACGCGTGCCGTTCTGGGCGTGCGCGGTGGGAGCGGAGAGATATGCGGCGTGACCTAGGCCGCGCGTGCCTGTGCACTGTTTTGGGCCTGGCCCAACAGCGGCCGGCACCGTGTCTGGCCCAGGCCCGGGGGCTCCTGTCGGTGTACTAGAGTAGGGGTACCCTAGTACCCCGAACTTGTGCACGGGCGGTCGCAGCATCCCGCGGCAAGGCTTGCCGGGTGACCGCCAAGACCCTCCGTGGTTCCCTTGAAGACCATTCAAGAACAAAGTACTCAAATCAAGGCCCCGGCAAGAGGAGCTTGCCGGGAAGGCCAACCAAGGCCCCGGCAAGAGGAGCTTGCCGGGAAGGCCAACCCAGGCCCCGGCAAGAGGATCTTGCCGGGAAGAGACAAGACCCCGGCAAGAGCAGCTTGCCGGGAAGGCCACTCAAGGCATACCAAGAAAGCTTGCCGTGACGCGCCCTGCGTCCCGGCAAGGCCCGGTGAGCAACAAGCTCCCAAACACGACAAGACGACGACCGCGGCAAGGAGCTTGCCGCGGGAAACCCCCACTTCGTGCCCGCGCTCCAGCACACCTGCTAACGTGTCGCTCTAGGACTCTCCCAAGCACACGTGGCAGGAGGCCGCGCAGCTAGGGGTGCGCGGTGGCAAGCGGAGATGAAGAGAAGGCCATCGTGGCAAACGGTGGCGCTCCTAACGGTCACTTTTTGCACTGTTTAGGCAACTCAGACGGGCATTTAATGACCTTGGCCCCTGCCGTCAGAGTTAGGTAGGATGCACTGTGTCCACAGTAGCGGTAACTGCACCTACCGCATCCTTTTTCCATTTTTACCCTTCTAGTCTACGTTGCCACCTGTCGGTGACCCCTTGAAAGTATAAAAGGAGGCCCAAACGCAACGTAGAAGGGGTTCGGCTCATTCGAAACATCAAGAACACTCTCACGCTCGGTCTAGCAGCGTCCATCGCTCCTGAGCAAGAATTCAATACACACAAACAAGCAGTAGTAGGGTTTTACGCTTCCGTGTGGCCCGAAGCTGGGTAAAACTGCTCGCGTGTACTGCCTCGATCCGCTTTTTGTGCAGCCTCCGCCCCCCTCCGAACCGAAAGGGGCCCTGTCCCCATAGGTGTTGGTGGATCAGCTTCCCCCACATGGCCTTAAGCCATATTTATTGTAGTAAGTTCCCTTTTGAGACACTCGATGTAATAAGTGTGTGATTGCTACTCTGTTATAAATCCTTCAAGTACTGTCTGGTGTCAGCATTACTGATCCAGGGATGACACCTGAGCACAGAGATTGGTCCGTTTGAGGTCTGGTCGCTACAAGATGGTATCAGAGCACACGCTGACTGTAGGACACGACGACTAAGCTAAAGCCCTAGATCACTACTCACTCTTCTCATTCTGACTTCTCATCTTTTCTACTCTTTTCGGATAGCAGATGCAAGGAACAAGTTCATGCAACTAGATGAAGATACACCCTTTGGATGTCACTTGAAGGAAGTCACTAGATACCTAAACATAGGAGTACCAAGCTTCACCGGAACCTACAACGCCACTTTACCTGAAGAAGAGTGCTGGATGATTCAAGTTCAAGTTCCAGGAAGGACGTTCATGCCAGTCACTGAGCCCATAGAGTTTTCTTTTGATGCACCAACCTGGAGTCGAGGAAAGAGCATGGCAGCTCACATCGCCATGGGACGCATTGGAGAAGTTTACCGCAATGATCTTAAGGATACTATCTACCAGATTTGTGGGCGCCGAGATGAGAACTGGGAGATGATCAGCACCAGGAAGGATAGATCAATTGCAGCTTTTATCCAGGAGCTAAACCAGCACATTCGATGCCAGGAGAACCAGATGTGCGCCGACATGATAGATCTGAAGAAGGCGAGGACAAGAATCAAGGAACTGGAGGAAGAACTCAAGGCTACACATGAAGATTATGAAGAGGAAATCGAAGTATTAGTGGAGAAGAATGACGATCTGATCAAGAAGGTTGGAATATTTATGGGAGGCCCTACCCCACTAGAAGAGGACGAAGAACCCAACGAGATTCACCCGGAAGACTACATCATCATCGACGACACCGACTCGGATCCAGATGATAGCGATGATGACTATGTCGATGAAGCTGGAGCAGATATCGTGGAGTCTGCAACCGAAGAATATTTCTAGTAGACCACCCCAATAGTAGTAGTAGTCCACCATGTAAATATAGTAGTCCGGGCACTTTTGCGATAGTTAGATCGATTGTATGCCCTTGTTTGATTGAATGAAGTGAATTGTTTGCTTTTGCCTCATGTGCATATGGGTAGTGTTTTCTCTCTAGACCCCTCTCTATTCTTAAATCTAATCTTTTCTAAACCCACAGATGCCTCTGAGACGTGACCCCAGATTTACCTTCCCACCGGAGCTCACCCAGTTGATCCAGCAGCAGAACACATTGATGCAGTTGCTAGTCCAGAATCAGAATCAAGGGAACAACAACAACAACCCACCACCACCTGTTGATCACTTAGCCCGTTTTCTTAGGCTGAATCCGTCGGTGTTTTCCAGTAGCACCGAGCCGATAGTAGCAGACGATTGGCTCCGCAAGACAGCAAGGGAGTTGACCACGGCAGGATGCACAGATGCGGAAAAGGTGAAGTTTGCCGCACATCAGCTTGAAGGACCCGCAGCATCATGGTGGGAGAATTTCACAGCCACTTTCCCTGTCGACACTGTCACATGGGACCAATTTCAGCAGGCTTTCCATACTGCCCATGTTTCAGTAGGAGCTATGGCCATGAAGAAGCGAGAGTTTCACAATTTGCGCCAAGGAGGACGGACAGTTGGCCAGTATGTGGAGGACTTTAGTAAGTTAGCATGTTATGCCCCAGATGACGTAGCTACGGATGCAGCTAAGCATGATAAGTTTCTGGAAGGACTGAATGATGAGCTGAGCATGCAGTTGATGGTAGCAACCTTCAACAACTACCAGGAGTTGGTAGATCGTGCTCTTATGATTGACGGGAAGCAGCTGCAGATTGAGAATCGCAAGAGGAAGTACAGACAAGGGAAGTATAATTCAGGAGCTCAGTAGAAGCCAAGTTTTACCCCTAGACCGGGAGGACATTTTCAGCATACCAATGGAGGAGGTAGCTCGCACAATCACAATCGCACCAAGAATGGTAATGGGAATGGAACAAGCAACGGCCAGAACCACACCAACCCATCAACCCCAGCCAAGAGAGACCTGAGCCAAGTCACTTGTTTCAAGTGCCAGAAGACCGGACATTATGCCAATGAATGTCCTGAATCCCAGAATGGAAATGGCAATGGAAGCTCTAGGAAGAAGCCGATCCCTTTCAACAGGGGACAGGTGAACCACGTTAACGTGGAGGAGGTTGAAGAGCAGCCAGATGCAGTAATCGGTTAGTTTTTGGTTAAGTCATTTACTGCACTCGTTCTTTTTGATACCGGTGCATCACATTCATACATATCAAGGGAATTTGTGGATAAGTATAACCTGCCCACCAAAGTTCTTAGAACACCTTGCTAGTAAGCTCACCAGGAGCAGAGTATATGGCTAGTAAGGGATGTTTTCAAGTGCCATTGAGTATAGGTAGGCATGTGTTTCCCTCGGATTTGATCATTTTGGAATTAGAAGGTGTGGATGTAATTCTGGGTATGGATTGGCTATCGATGTATGGAGGAAACATCGATTGCGCCAGTAAGTAAATTTTGCTTACCACCCCAGAAGGGAGAAGGATCAAGTATGTATCTCGGCATGTGCGGAAGAGGACTCAAGTAAATTGTTTAACAGGAGTTGTGCAGGAGGAAGTACCAGTGGTGAAGGATTTCCCTGATGTATTTCCAGAAGAGTTGCCAGGCATGCCGCCGGATAGTGACATTGAGTTTTTGATTGAGCTTTTGCCAAGCACAGGGCCAATATCTAAGAGACCATATAGGATGCCCGCAAAGGATTTGGTGGAGATTAAAAAGCAAATTAAGGAGTTACTGGATAAAGGCTATATTCGCCCAAGTTCTTCACCTTGGGGATCGCCAGTACTTCTAGTGGAGAAGAAGGATGGGTCGTTAAGGATGGTTGTTGATTATCGAGGATTGAATGAAGTAACCATCAGGAACAAGTACCCACTATCGATGATCAATGATCTTTTTGATCGATTGCAAGGAGCTAAGGTATTTTCCAAGATTGACCTGCGATTAGGATACCATCAGTTGAAGATTTGAGAACAGGATATACCTAAGACGACTTTTACCACCAGGTATGGGCTGTACGAGTATATCATTATGTCATTTGGTCTAACTAACGCACCTGCATATTTTATGAACATGATGAACAAGGTGTTTATGGAGTTTTTGGATAAGTTCGTCATAGTGTTCATCGATGATATCCTGGTATATTTGAAGAACAAAGAGGAGCATAAGGAGCATTTGTGTTTGGTACTTGGTAAGCTCAGAGAACATCAGTTATATGCCAAGTTTAGCAAATGTGAGTTTTGGTTGAAGAAAGTTGGATTTCTCGAACATGTTATATCCGGAGAAGGTATAGCAGTAGATCCCACCAAGGTTGACACTGTGACAAATTGGGAAGTGCCAATGACAGTTGGAGAGATCCGGAGTTTTCTTGGACTTGCAGGATACTACCGGAGATTCATTCAAAATTTCTCGAAGATTGCGAAACCTATGACGGAGTTGTTGAAGAAGGATACCAAGTTCATATGGACTGAGGAATGTGAGGCCAGTTTCCAGGAGTTGAAGAAACGTTTGGTTACATCACCCGTGTTGATTTTGCCAGATCAGACCAAGGATTATGAGGTGTATTGCGACGCTTCACGTCGAGGAATTGGAGCAGTGCTTATGCAAGAAGGATGAGTTGTTTAATATGCCTCACGACAGCTTAAGCCTCATGAGTTGAATTATGCTATGCATGATTTGGAGTTAGCAGCCATAGTGCATGCATTGAAAACCTAGAGACACTTTCTCATTGGAAACCATTGTGAGGTATACACGGATCACAAGAGTTTGAAGTACATTTTCACGCAGAAGGAGTTGAATCTTAGGCAAAGGAGATGGTTGGAGCTCATCAAGGATTATGACATCAGATTGCATTATCACCCCGGAAAGGCTAACGTAGTAGCTGACGCGTTGAGCCGTAAAAGTCATGTCAACACCTTAATGACGGGAGATTTACCAAGGGAGTTATGTCACACCCTAGCTACTTCATGCATTAGAGTGATTGCATCATGTTTAATTTTCCCAGAAAGATGAAATGGGGATGACAGAACCCCCAGCACCCCCCTTGGAACAACTAGGGTTTACTAAAAACTTTTTCAATGAACCTGAAATGCCCTTCTAAAAAGTCCACCCTTTTTGTTTTGGGTTAAAACCTTTGACAAAAATGGTGAACATTTTTCTAGGACATCCGAAGGTCATTGGATTAATCCATATAGTATTTGCATTTGGGCATTGAAATGCTATAAAATAATTTAAATGCCCAAATAATCCTGAAAGTAATTTTAGGCTGTTGAGAATATTTTCAAATGTGGCTCTGATTATTTCCAGGGTTTTTCTAAATGAAATAGTATTTTTACTATTCGAAAATACAAGACAGGATAAATAAAAACAAAAAAAGAGAGAAAA